>NC_091177.1:45778724-46078724 GCF_040958095.1 Procambarus clarkii
CTCTGAAGCCACTGCCACAGTTGTGCCACTCTGGCGCCACTGTCACAGTTGTACCTATCTGGCGCCACTGTCACAGTTGTGCCACTCTGGGGCCACTGTCAGAGTTATGCCACTCTGAGGCCACTGTCACAGTTGTGCCACTCTGGGGCCACTGTCACAGTTGTGCCACTCTGGCCCCACTGCCACAGTTGTGCCACTCTGAGGCCACTGTCACAGTTGTGCCACTCTGGCGCCACTGTCACAGTTGTGCCACTCTGGCGCCACTGTCACAGTTGTGCCACTCTGAGGACACTGTCACAGTTGTGCCACTCTGGCGCCACTGTCACAGTTGTGCCACTCTGGCGCCACTGTCACAGTTGTGCCACTCTGAAGCCACTGTCAGAGTTATGCCACTCTGAGGCCACTGTCACAGTTGTGCCACTCTGAGGCCACTGTCAGAGTTGTGCCACTCTGAGGCCACTTTCACAGTTGTGCCACTCTGAAGCCACTGTCACAGTTGTGCCACTCTGGCGCCACTGTCACAGTTGTGCCACTCTGGCGCCACTGTCACAGTTGTGCCACTCTGGCGCCACTGTCACAGTTGTGCCACTCTGGTGCCACTGTCACAGTTGTGCCACTCTGGCGCCACTGTCACAGTTGTGCCACGATGGTGCCACTGTCACAGTTGTGCCACTCTGGCGCCACTGTCACAGTTGTGCCACGATGGTGCCACGATGGTGCCACGATGGTGCCACGCTCTTGTTCGACAACTATGCCTCTTTTATTGCACTTTTGTCCCCAGAATTGTAACACTGTTGTGTAACTGCCACTCATATGTAGCTCCTGCCACTCATGTCACACATTAACCACTCATGTCACTCATGTGCCACTCATGTGCCATTCATGTGCCACTCATGTGCCATTCATGTGCCACTCATGTGCCATTCATTTGCCAGACATGTCACTCATGTGCCGGCACTCATGTCACATATGTGCCACTCATGTGCCACTCATGTCCCTCGTGTGCCACTCATGTCACTCATGTGAGTCATGTGCCACTCATGTGCTACTAATGTCACTCATGTGCCACTCATGTTGATGACACCAAAACATAACTAACGTATATAATACAATAAAAGTAATCAGGTAGAAAAAGATAACAATAATGTTGCATATGCTTAAGTGTAATGATTATAATCTGCAGCTTGCTTGCTTGCTTGCTTGCTTTGTAACACTGTAAAAGTGTTTGGTTTAGTTTAATACATACATAGAGTACATGAGTCACAGACAGGGATTAGAGAAGGCGCCAGTTTGTCCACCGGAAAGTCACACCTCAAAGCGTTAATGACCCCAAGTGACCTGAGGTCAGATTATGCGAATTTCACCTTACTTCTACTAATCGCATAATTGGATCCTGGTAGCCTTCAAACATGCCGACGTTTAAGGAGTGGCTTGGTAGAAAGCCGGAGGCTATCTACTTGTGGGCGGAGTTAGCTACTAGGTTCCCCAATAAATACTCGGAGAACTACCGATTCGAGAGCATACAGCATGAAGCATTAACAGACAGAACGGCAGTCAGCAGAGCAGAGGAGACGGCCCTAGCAGGGAGGCTGTCGGCCGGCAGGGCGGGAGTCTCTGTCAATTACAGACCCCTCCCCCCTCCCTATCCAGCTATAGGCAGAGACACTTGGTGAGTTGAGCAGTAAGGTGACTTGGTCGTGTTTACATATGTTGTGTGATGATCAGGGGCAGTCAAGTTGTAGGGTTCTCGAATTCTTGGATGATGACTCACTTTGCATATTAAACTGGAACATTTTAATTGAATTGCTAAATTATGATACTTCAGGTGAAATATAATTATGAATTTATTATTTAAATTGTGTTTAACTTTGTTCCCTAGAGCTTTGAGTTGAGGTGAGGAAGCCTCTGTGGTTACTGGTTTCATGAAATTAATGAGTACATGTTTGGAGTTGATACATGGTAGTAACATCTTTTGAGAATATTTTGATACAGACAAGTTCCATTCCTTGTCTTGTATGTAATGGTCTAGAATGGATGGTGGCAGCATTTCGTCTTCTACTATCTACTCTTCTACTTCTACTATCTACTCTTCTCCTTCTACCTATCTACACCTCTCCCTCCACCCCTCTCTAAACTCTCACTTTCAACTAATGACCCTCCTCGCTCCTCCCACCTCTCTCCCTCTCACCCCAAACCCTCACTAATTACTTCACTATTCATTTCTTTCCTTTCGTTTTCTCTTATACGTTTGTGGCAATGATTTTGTATTCTAGAGTTCTCTCTAGAGTTTCGGGTAGCTGATCCAGTTACGGCGCCTTGTAGTCTTAGCACCTAGGTAGTCAAACGCCTAGGTTACAAGGTGTTGAACGAGAGAGGTTGCCTTAGGAACTCTGGAGGTGCTTTAGAATAGTTAGCTAACTGGGGACGGGATAACGGACTAGAGAGAGCTGTTTCCCCCGGCCTCGTTAGTTAACTGCGGGGTGGAATAATGGACAAGATAGAGCTGTTTCCCCCACCCCCCGTTACAGCTTGCTTCCTAACTTGCTTGCTTTCTTTATTCCTTAATGTGTAAATGAAGTAATGACTTCCCCAGAGCAAGAATATTTTGGGTTACTGAGATCATTAGGGAGCCCCGAGAACAAAGGTTTCGTTAACTCATTGAACATGTGCTGGGGCTCAGCAACGCATGTGCGTTGCTGAGCCCCAGCAACCTTTCCCGTCCCCTAGCCCTCCCCACCATATCTCCCTCACCCGTCTCTTCTGCCTCCCAACCATTCCCCACTCCACCCTCCCCTCGTCCTCCCCAGCATTCCCCACTCCACCATCCCCTCTTCCTTCCCACCGAGCCCACTCCCCTGTCCCTTTGTCCTCCCCCACCATTCTCCATTCCCCCATCTCTTCGTCCCCACCATCCCAAACTCCTCCATCCCCTCGTCCTTCCCCACCTTTACTCCCTCCCTTGTCTCCGTGTCCTCCCCACCATCTCTCACTTACGTCCCCTCGTCATCTCCACCATTCCCCACTCCCTCGCCCGATGCCTTCCCAAATGGTTTGATGTTCCCTCAGAAAATTGGGACCGTCAAGGTATCTATTTTTTTTTTGTTTTTTTTTGCAAGGATATTCCTGCGCGGGCCCTAAACCTCTGGCTGGCCCACTAAGTGTTGCTTGTTTCTGTTTTACTTGGGCGGAGTATGAGTATTTATGACTCGTATGGTCGCTTCAGTAAGATTTTGCCATATGTGTTTAACAACTTCTTCTGCTCTGTTGAATCTAAGTTTAAATCATTATGGGTTTGTAACTGTGCACTGTGTTAGATAATGTTCCAGTGGTCTGTTGGGCATTTCTTCACAGTTCTGACATATCAAGGTATCTAATGTTCCCATCACTGAAATATAAGAAAAACAGTTAAAAAATTAAATTAAAAAATGAAAAGATAAAAAAATAAACCTATACCCACAAAATGAACGGTATGGCAAACAGCAGTTTACCATACCGTTCACACAAAATAATTAAATCAAAAAGAAAATAAATCACAATCTATGAAAATTCAAATTATCAATACAATCAGAAACATTGAAATAGAATTGTAACATATTTAGTGTAGCATGTGTTTTGCTCTTACATGCAATGGATGGCGCTGTTTTTCAAGAAAAGCATAGTTTTACCTGTCATAGTTGTGGCATCTATACTTATACTTACGCAATGAACGGTATGGTCACACAAAATAATTAAACAAAAATTAAATAAATGAAATATATCGAAATCTATGAAAATGAAATTTATCAATACAGTCGGAAACATTGAAATGGTATTCGTGAAATATTTAGAATAGCGTGCATGCTGCTATTATGTGCAACAGATGGCGCTGTTTTTCATAAACGCATGTTTTTACCTGTTAGAGGTGTGGCATCTATATAGTAGGTATATAAAAAGACGCGCCTATTCGAATGCAACGTTGTGTCAAAATTTCAAAGCAATCGGTGAAGAACTTTCGGAGATTATAGTGTGTGTTGCTCTTACATCCAACAGGTGGCGCTGTTTTTCAAAAAAAGCATGTTTTTTCCTGCAACCCGTTCTCGCAAATTCGTAAAGTCAATATTGACTTATTAACTACGTGCATAGGTGATATACTAAACATAATAGATACCCTTAAAAAGATTCATAGAAAACACCGACCTTACCTAACCTTGTTAGTATCTTAAGATAAGCATCTTATTGCTTCGTAATTACAATTATTACTTAACCTATACCTATTATAGGTTAGGTAATAATTGTAATTACGAAGCAATAAGATGCTTATCTTAAGATACTAACAAGGTTAGGTAAGGTCGGTGTTTTCTATGAATCTTTTTAAGGGTATCTATTATGTTAAGTATGTCACCTATGCACATATTTAATAAGTCAATATTGACTTATTAAATTTGCGAGAACGGGTTGTTTCCTGTCACAGGAGAGGCATGTATATGGTAGATATATAAATAGACGCGCCTATTCGAATGCAACGTCGTGTCAAAATTTTAAAGAAATCGGTAAAGAGGTTTCGAAGATTTCTCGCACATGAAAAACACAGTTTAAAAAAAACATGTTTTTTTCCGATCACAGACGTGACATCAATATTGTATGTATAGAAAAACCTGGCCGGATGCGAATGGAACATTGTGTGAAAATTTCAAAGCAATCGGTAAAGAACTGTCGGAGATTAGCGATTTTGAACAAACAAACATTTCCATTTTTATTTATTTAGATAACTCGGGAAAATGTTTTTGCTCTGAATGTTCTAGGTGTCGCCTTTATGTTCCTTGTCACTCTCTAATGAAAACGAACAATTTTAGGGAAGTTTAAGCTATTATTTACACAGATACAACAGAAAGTATGTTAACTGAACACCAATATTTCAAAGATCAATATAAGCATGATAATGAAAACGCAAAAAATCTACCATATCCGAAAATATTGCAATTTGTAGTGACGTTAATTTAAGCTAAGGTCCGGAGCCGCTTATCAAGTTCAAGTTCAAGTATGTTTATTGAGATAAGCAATAAATACATCTCAAAGGGATAGAGTAGCTTAGGCTATTTCTACCCCCCTAGCCGCTTATCATCCCTAGAGGCAGCGTCAGGTCGGGCACCGGGAGCTGCATCTCTGGCAGGATGACAATATTAATCTCCATCACGAGGGTGTTGTTCCAAGCGGGTGACGTCTTATTAGGAGTGGTTGTGTGTGCATCTCCGCCTTCATTACGTGTTCCCTTCCCTGGCGTCTGTAGCTTGTTGTGGTGTTGTAGTGTGGAGGTGTTGTAGTGTGGTGGTGTTGTAGTGTGGTGGTGTTGTAGTGTGGTGGTGTTGTAGTGTGGAGGTGTTGTAGTGTGGTGGTGTTGTAGTGTGGTGGTGTTGTAGTGTGGTGGTGTTGTAGTGTTGTGGTGTTGTAGTGTGGTGGTGTTGTAGTGTTGTGGTGTTGTAGTGTGGTGGTGTTGTAGTGAGGTGGTGTTGTAGTGTGGTGGTGTTGTAGTGTGGTGGTGTTGTAGTGTGGTGGTGTTGTAGTGTGGAGGTGTTGTAGTGTGGTGGTGTTGTAGTGTGGAGGTGTTGTAGTGTGGTGGTGTTGTAGTGTGGTGGTGTTGTAGTGAGGTGGTGTTGTAGTGTGGTGATGTTGTAATGTGGTGGTGTTGTAGTGTGGTGGTGTTGTAGTGTGGTGGTGTTGTAGTGTGGTGGTGTTGTAGTGTGGTGGTGTTGTAGTGTGGTGGTGTTGTAGTGTGGTGATGTTGTAGTGTGGTGGTGTTGTAGTGTGGTGGTGTTGTAGTGTGGTGGTGTTGTAGTGTTGTGGTGTTGTAGTGTGGTGGTGTTGTAGTGTGGTGGTGTTGTAGTGAGGTGGTGTTGTAGTGTGGAGGTGTTGTAGTGTGGTGGTGTTGTAGTGAGGTGGTGTTGTAGTGTGGTGGTGTTGTAGTGTGGAGGTGTTGTAGTGTGGTGGTGTTGTAGTGTGGAGGTGTTGTAGTGTGGTGGTGTTGTAGTGTGGTGGTGTTGTAGTGTGGAGGTGTTGTAGTGTGGAGGTGTTGTAGTGTGGTGGTGTTGTAGTGAGGTGGTGTTGTAGTGTGGTGGTGTTGTAGTGTGGTGGTGTTGTAGTGTGGTGGTGTTGTAGTGTGGTGGTGTTGTAGTGTGGTGGTGTTGTAGTGTGGAGGTGTTGTAGTGTGGAGGTGTTGTAGTGTGGTGGTGTTGTAGTGTGGAGGTGTTGTAGTGTGGAGGTGTTGTAGTGTTGTGGTGTTGTAGTGTGGTGGTGTTGTAGTGTGGTGGTATTGTGTAGTGTGGAGGTGTTGTAGTGTGGTGGTATTGTGTAGTGTGGAGGTGTTGTAGTGTGGTGGTATTGTGTAGTGTGGAGGTGAAGAAACAATATGATGTAGTTTTTATTTATTCGACTGAACACTGTTGGTAATTTTGTCAATGAACTTCAATGTGTACACTGTATTTAAACCTCTATTTTAAAACGACTTCAATGAATAAACCATATTGATACCTCATGTTATGAACGTCAATGACTATATCGTCTCTGGGTCGCAATTGTTTGTTTAGTGAACTTAATCGACTTCGCACTGAAGGGCCGCTGGGGGTCGAACAGGAGTTGTAGTAAGAGCAGCCTGAGAAGGAAGAGTTCCAGAAGTTGGTACCAGTTATGAACTTGTAGCTCTCAACGAGAGCGTGAAGGGAAGCAGAGCCAATTTGGGAAATTGAGGCTAGAACTGCAGATTAAAAATGAGGTGGGAAAAAGAAAAGATCAAAGTTGAGCACGAAAAAGCGAAGATTCGACTACAAGAGTTGGAGTTAGAACAAAAGAAAGAAAACGAGAAGATTAAAATTGAACAAGAAAACGAGAAAACTGGACAGATAGAGATGGAAGTAAATGGAGCTTTATCAGAGCAGAGGCTCTGATAAAGCGTGTTGTGGAGGTTGCCAGAGGCTACTACCCCATGTGTCGCACCCACCAGATAGTAGAGTACCACAGCTTGTGCCGGAAGACTTTGATAGTTTCTTTGAGCACTTCGAAAAGGTTGCCGGGTTCAAACAGTTGCCCAAAGAGGAATGGGTACAGTGCAGTTGAGACTGACTGATGCTGCCTGAGAATCATACACTCAGTTCACTCAGCATGAGTGCCAAGACTACTGGATGGTGAAAAACGGTGTATTAAAAAAATTTTCTGTTAACCTCTGAAGCTTATAGGAAGCGGTTTTGGGACATGATGAAAGCTCCAGCCAGAAACTTCATGGAAATAGTTAGGGGTCTAGAGCGAGGTTTCCAGGTATGGTTTGCAGCTGTTGGAGTAGAGTAATACGCTGACCTGAAGCAGTTAATGGTAATGGAAAAGTTCCTGGAAATTATGCATTCCGAGATGAAGTTTAAAATTCAAGAGGCAGGAGTAAGAAATGTCAGGGAGGTAGTAGTCATTATCACAGACGACTAACGAAGCTTAAGAGAAAGTAGGATGAAGACTGATGGACCACGGAACTTTAACAAATCCAGTGGATTGTGGAATGATAAAGGTTTTGGTGGAGAAGAGGGTAAGCAAGTTAGCCCTAAGTCCGATGAGAGGAAGTTTTACGATCCAGCTGCATGTGACAAGCAAGAGATAAGGTCCGTGCAGAAACGTTGGCATGCCAAGCAAACGCAGCCTGGTGGAGGTGGAGCATCTTTACAGAGGAGTGCCGGTATGACTAGTAGGACATATATAGGAAGCAACCAAGGTGGGCACAGTCATGCAAGATGGAGAAGGAATACTTTCCAGGTAAGGTGTTACAGTTGCAATAAGTATGGGCACGTGAGGAGAGATTGCAAAGAAGGCAAGAAAGTGGTGACTCTTGCAATGTGTGACACCAGGAGCCCATTTGTGAGCTGGATGAGGCACGAACTGCAAAAACAGAGGTACATGAACGAGAGGTAACACTCGTTCATCGGCAGAGATTAGGTTAGCATGGGAGACCAATCTGAGAAGGAAGTGAAAATCCTTTGAGGCACAGGGGCGAATTAAAGCCTGATCTGTGACGAGAAACTTTTATCTGACAGTCACATAATAAAGGTGCGTTGGTTATTGTTAGAGAGTGACATCCCCATATGTGCTGCCTGACTGAGGTCTGATTATTTTTCTTCAGAGGTGATGTTGGGAGTGTGTCCTAACATACTTGTTCCAGGGATACATGTGATCCTGGGAAATTACCTGTGCGGGTCGAAGGTGTTACCAAAGCTGATAGTAAAGGCTGTACCGGAGGTGGGCCAGAAGGGCCACGGAATCGACAGAACACCCGAAAAAGTGGATCTGCCTAGCATCTTGAAGGATGAGTCAGCCAAGTCATTGTGTACCCTGCCTGTGTGGTGACCAGGTCAGAGGCTGCCGACGAGGGAGACACTGGAGGTAACGTAACAAGTGTCAACCCCACTGAAGGGGATGACTGAAGTGGAGATAGGCGGGCTGTGTGAGGAAGGTCCAACCCAAGAGGATGAGAGCATGGTGAGGTCAGAGGTCAAGATGACCCTGCCAGAGCGATGGCAAGTAAACCGGGTAGACCTGATTAATGCACAGAAGGATGACTTTGAGGAACAAATCAAAGAACCAAATGGGGAATCTCTTGCCCAGACTTCCCGACATATTACATGTAAGATGACGTGTTGATTAGAAAATGGCGACCGGATGGAGCCGGAGATGACCAGGTATGGAGAGAAAAACACCAAGTACAGTATTAGTTCCAAGAGATTTTGTGGATGTAGTGATGGAACTAGCCCACTGGTGGATATGGCAGGACACTTGGGAGTCAAAACGACTCTGAGGAAGGTGCAGAATTTTTTGGGGGCCCAACATGTAAAAAAGTATTGACCGCTGACCATGATGGGGCACGAGTACTTACTCACCATCAAGTTCACAGCTGCTCGTTTTCCGTAAGCAGTACCGCTGGGAAAGGTGACGTCGCGGGTCATCTTGGACAAGTTGCAGAACTACTTTGCCAGGGAAGGTATGCCAAGAGTGTATGGTTGAGTTGCCAAGGTATGCCAACTCAGGAGTGTTTTATGTTTAGGGAAGCCGTGAGAGGATTGGGGAGTAGAGCAGGTACGCTCGTCGCCTTACCACACTAAGTCACAAGGTGTGTTGGAAAGATTCCATGGGACGTTCAAGAGTCTGTTGAGAATCTTCTGTGCAGAGGAAGGAAACAAATGGGACGAGGCGTTGCCGTCTGGGTTGTGTGCTCTCCGTGATGCGGTTATCTTGAAGTTATCTTGAGATGATTTCGGGGCTTTTTAGTGTCCCCGCGGCCCGGTCCTCGACCAGGCCTCCACCCCCAGGAAGCAGCCAGTGACAGCTGACTAACACCCAGGTACCTATTTTACTGCTAGGTAACAGGGGCATAGGGTGAAAGAAACTCTGCCCATCGTTTCTCGCCGGCGCCTGGGATCGAACCCAGGACCACAGGATCACAAGTCAAGCATGCTGTCCGCTCGGCCGACCGGCTCCGCGGTAGTGGAATCCTTGGGATTCACACCATTTTCAGTTAGTGTATGGACACTCGGCGAGGAGTCTAGTGAGCACGTTGAAGGAACAGCTCAAGAAGAGGAGCCGTGATGAGGGTTCGAACCTATGCGCTGGGTGATCCCAGGTACACGCTCTAGTCGACTGCACCACGACATGGTAAAAGAATTGCAACCTGAGGTACTACTACACCCACAAGGATTCCTGAGTCTTCAACTGAACAATGATTTGGCTCCATGATGAACGATGAGGATGAAGTTCATCATGAACTTCGGGTTTGTGATGAGGTTCGAACCCTCATCACGGTTCCTGTGGATTTGTTCAGTGATACATCACGATAATGTGATTTCTCTGTGTATACTATGTAATTGCTGTTTATGTTAAGTAAATACTACCAAAATACTACCAAATTACCCCCAAAATATCTTAGTTAACCATGCTAAGATAATGGCGTCTGGCGTCTCTACCAGAAGACGAGACATACTGCCCCGACATGCACCCACGAATTAATAAATCCTCTTAAATACCAGTCTAGGGATTAGGATGATAATACAAGTAGTCCTGAAGACTGGTTATAATTAACTAACAAATAAAATCAAGGTCTCCTTCCATTAGTCAATAATCGGACCAAAGGAAAACCTTTCATGCAACGCGACGCTTGAGTGGGGAGGAAGGAAGATAGAGGTAGAGGAGGATGGAGGAAGAGAAAGATGGAGGAATAGGAGGATGGAGGTAGTGGAAGATGGAGGTAGAGGAAGAAGGAGGTAGAGGAAGATAGAGGTAGAGGAGGATGGAGGAAGAGAAAGATGGAGGAATAGGAGGATGGAGGTAGAGGAAGATGGAGGTAGAGGAAGAAGGAGGTAGAGGAAGATGGAGGTAGAATAAGATAGAGGAAGAGGAAGATGGAGGTAGAGGAAGGAGGTAGAGGAAGATGGAGGATGGAGTAAAGTTGTGTCGTCACCCCAAGACATATTTCCTCTCCTCATCTGCACCCCCTCACCGGCACCCCCTTACAAGTAATGCAAGTTAGGTTAGGTAAGTTATGTTAAGTTAGGTTAGGTTAGGTAAGTTATGTTAAGTTATGATATAATAAGGTAAGTTACGTTAAGTTAGGATAGGTTAGGTAAGTTAGGTTAGGCCAGGTGAGGTTAGTTAAGTTAGGTTATGTTATGTAAGTTAAGTTCAATAAGGTTAGGTAAGTTAAGTTAGGTTAGGTTAGTTACATAAAGATAGGATAGGTTAGGTTAATTAAGTTAGGTTAGGTTATGTTAGTTAAGCTTAGAAAGGTATCGTAAGGAAGGGTAAGGTTAGGTTAGGTTAAGTTTGATTAGTTATTTTAAGTTAGGTTAGGTAAGTTTGATTAGGTAAGTTATATCAGGTACGTTTCTTTTTCCACGAAGTATACTGTTAGTTACGAAAGTGCTGAAAAAAGCTACACTTGACTGTTTTCAGTTGATTGGCGAATAATTTTAGTTAAAAAATGACAAGAGAACATGATGAACTTGGCTATTTTCAGTTGATTGACGAATAATTTTAGTTACAAAACGACATGAAAACATGATGAACTTGGCTATTTTCAGTTGATTGACGAATACCTTTAGTTAAAAAAATGATGAACATGACTATTTTCAGTTGATTGACGAATAATTTGAGTTAAGATATAATGAACGTGGTTATTTTTTGGTTAAATGACAAGTAATTTTAGTTAAAACAACAAGAAAAGTTTGTTGGTAAATTTCTACTGAATGGAAGAAAACAATTGTACTTTTGATTTTAGAGAACATGTAAGAGAATGCGTTGAACACAGTGAACATTCGGAGGAAATGACAAAAACACATAGAATATATAAGAAAAGCTGATGAGCACAGTGAACATTCGGGGGAAATGACAAAAACACATAGAACATATAAGAAAAGCGGATGAGCACAGTGAACACGCGGGGAATATGAACTTGCAGAGAATATGAAAACATGACAAAGAACACAGTAAATATGGAAAATATGACAAAGAACATAGAAAAAACGAAGAAACAGGTGAAAATATGATTTGAATGTGCAGAGAACATGAGTAGCGGGTATAAAAGTTATATAGAGAACATGCGAGGAAATTTTCCAGAACATGGAGTGAACATAGAAAACATGTAAGAGAATGTGAAGAACACATGAATATGGAGAGCATATACTAATACAGTTGGATTATTGAAGGTTTGGATAAGTTGGCAAGATAAAAGGAGAGTAGGGGGTGAGGGCGAGATAAAAGGAGAGTAGGGGGTGAGGGCGAGATGAAGGTGGAGGTAAAGAATGGGAAGGTAAGGGGGAAGCAGATAATGGGTGGGTGGGGGGGGGGGAAGATAAGGGAGGGAAAACGTATGGTGTGATTTGACCGTGTGATTATTACATTGCTGAGTAAAGAAAGGGTATTGAAGGTAAGGTGTGATATGACCATATAATTTTTAATGCTGTGTGAATGACATAGCTGAGTAAACAAAGGGTATTAAAGGAGAGGATATGTTTACTTTTGAGAAGGTGATAAACTAGACTTGATCTGAATTAATTTTGATGAACATTGAACAAAAGCAGATGATGTTGACCAGACCACACACTAGAAGTTAAAGGGACGACGACGTTCAGTCAATCGACTTGAGAATGGTCCAGGAC
Organism: Procambarus clarkii; assembly: GCF_040958095.1. Lineage (NCBI taxonomy): Eukaryota > Metazoa > Arthropoda > Malacostraca > Decapoda > Cambaridae > Procambarus > Procambarus clarkii. Next base: position 45,790,880 of record NC_091177.1, read on the forward strand.
GGACTGAAACGTCGTCGTCCCTTCAACTTCTAGTGTGTGGTCTGGTCAACATACTTCAGCCACGTTATTGTGACTCATCGCCTGCAAAAGCAGATGACATGAGTTGGAGCTTGTTAATTTGCTTTTTTTATTTATTTTACAGGGGTCTGAAATGTAGTGGAGCTATTAGTAGCGAAAATGTACTTGTAATTTCGGTCTGAAAGTGGACAGTGACTAATTTCGGGTTTCAATTGGACTCAAATTGATTTTTGGTCTCAAATTAGATTCTGATTATTTTCGATCTTCAACTGGTCTCTGACTAATTTAGGTCTTTAACTGGACTCTAAATATTTTCGGGCACAAACTGGTCTTTGTCGTATTTGGGGACTTTATATGGTCTTTGTCACATTTTTGGTCTTTAACTAGTCTCTAACTAATTTTCGGTCTTAAAGCTGAACTCTGTTCATTTCATTCTTTAACCAGACTGACAATATTTGATTTTCTCCCATAAGAACTCTTTAAGAACGTATGAGTGAGAAGTGGACTGAATTTTCCCCATAATAAACCTTTAAGAAAGTATGAGTGATTTTGCAGAACAAATAAAAATTGACTGTTAAGTTTATTTTTAGTAAAACAGGAGCAGACTTTGCCACTGATTTTTTCTATAAGAAAATTCAATGAAATTTGAAATTATTTTCAATTTCTACCATAAGAAACCTTTAACAACAAACCGGAAACTGGGAAATTTATCAGGAAACCCCACAGCATATACAGGACTGGAAAAAATTATCAGGAAACACGACAGTCTAAACGCGAATTTTCAAAAATGAAAAAATCGTCCATATGGCATCCATTTTCCGAGCCAAAAAAAAAAAAAATAGGACTGTGGATTGTCTATTTTCCAGGGGCCAAAAAAGAGGTGGACGGAGTTAGGCCCAACGTATCGTGGGAATGATTGTTTTATTTCTTTGTGTACTCAGTCTAATGATTTATATGATCATACGTGGGTAACAATAGGTGAATTATAATTGTTTGAACTTGAGTTGGCAATTTATCGTGGGATAGTCAGTTGCTGGGTGAGCATGCCATCATTCCCCTTTGTATGTGTTATTTTAATTACTGTATAAAACAATAATTACCTTATTTTTGTTATACCCATTATTATAACCAATTACTAAGTTAGTTTAAGCTTACTCTAGTCAATATATATTGCTCCATGTAAGTTTTATAAATACTTGTAACTTTGGCAATTTTTTGCGGGGCAGATGTTATGATTTCTAGTGCTGTCGTTCATGTAGGTCAGTAGCTATAACGGACCAGGAGAGTTAACATCTTTGGGAGATAAGTCTGTTTACTTGTGTTGTGCCATCATTTATCATATTCTGGGAGAGACAGTACTTTGATTTTGCTTTATAAGTGATTTTTGTCCATCTGTAATTTATATAATATTGAGAATTATATTGAATATATATTATAACTTTATATGTATCCTAAGGGAGTTAGGGAGCTTCAGCCCTAAGGGAGAAATACTTTTAATTCTTTGCCTGTGCCAATCATGTGGTTACACTGGTGATCCGCTCTAAAGAACAGCAGTTTGTAGTTTGCCCTAGACATTTAAGGTCTTGCTGTTGTCAGGGTTTCGAGCCGTGACGTACGATTGGTAACAAGAGTATTGGGGGCCTGGTCGGGACATATTGTTCCCAAACATATTTAACTTTGCTAATCTAACCTTGCCTTCCTAGGTACCAGTGTGTTAGGTGTCTGTGTGTTTTCTTGAGAACTATTCCATGTGCCAAGCAAGCCTTCCTGTGTGTCAAGTAACAACACTTCACGATTTTGAGGTAAGTAATCCAATATATATTTTGTTTGTGCAGTGAGGCCAAGCGAATTTTCAGTGTGTTGACAATTTTACAAGTGAAGTGTAGTGCAGTGCCATTGTGTTAATTATATTGTGTTAATCCAGTTCCAAGTGTTAGTAAATATGGAGGAGCAAGTGTTGTCGCTGTTGGCTGACCCAGACTTTGAGGGAATTAAAAGCCTAACAAAGTCTGCGTTAATAAATATGGCCAGTAAGCTAGAATTAACGGCCAAAAATACTATGACTAAACCGCAAATTCTGAGAGTAATAGTGACACATTTAGCTGAGAATGGAGAGTTAAGAGAGGAAATTCTGGAGGAAGTTAGAGAAGAGACGAGTGAGCAAATGGCTTTAAAGCGTCTTGAGTTAGAAGTGCAAATAGCATATGCTAAGCTTGATGCTCAAAAGGAACAAAAAATATTAGAGGCTGAAACTCATCAAGAGAGATTGAAGCTCAACAAAGAGAGTTTGAGACTAGGCGTTTAGAACTTGAGGCACAAAATAGAAGAAGTTTAATTGAGTTGCAACTAGAAGCCACAAAGAAGCAACAATTAGAGATTCAACAACAAATGGCTGACACTAATTATAGGCTTGAATCACAGCGTATGGCAGCTGGGCATGGAAATACTAGTAATGTTTCATCAAATAGTGATAATAATCCCATAAGGATGAATAAGTATATAGAGTCCCCAACTCCACCAGTCCCCACACCAGCATCCCCGACTCCAGTCCACACACCAGCAACCCCCCCCCCAAGCTAAACCAGTCCTCACACCAGCACCTCCAGCTCCACCAGTCCCCACACCAGCACCTCCAGCTCTAGCAGTCCCCACACCAGCTCCACCAGTCCCCACACCAGCACCTCCAGCTCCACCAATCCACACACCAGCACCCCCGGCATCACCATTCCCCGCTCCACCAGTCCCCACATTAGCACCCCCGGCGCCACCAGTCCCCTCACCAGCACCCCCAGCTCCACCAGTCCCCTCATCAGCATCTCCAACTCAACCAGTCCGCATACCAGCACCCCCAGCTCCACCAGTCCCCTCATCAGCATCTCCAACTCAACCAGTCCCCACACCAGCACCCCCGGCTCCACCAGTCCCCTCACAAGCACCCCCGGCTCCACCAGTCCCCACACCAGCCCCCCCAAGCTCCACCAGTCCCCACACCAGCATCTCCAGCTCCACCAGTTCCCACACCAGCACCTCCAGCTCCACCAGTTCCCACACCAACACCCACAGCTCAACCAGTCCCGTCAAGAGCATCTCCAGCTCCACCAGTCCGCACACCAGCACCCCCAGGTCCACCAGCATCTCCAACTCCACCAGTCCCCACACCGACAACCTGTCCTCTTAAAAATAGCGTCGCTTTTCGCTGTTTGCCCGTATGGCCGAAAGTGGACGTAATTTGAAAATGAAAAATAAATGAAAATAAATTTAGTATTTTTTTCAACAGCAGTAAGTTCAGGGTCCTCTGATAGGATAGGTGGGCACGAAATTCTCATAAAGTTCCAAAACGTTATGAAAACGGTAGTTGAAAGTTGCCTGTTCAAACCTTACCGAGTAAGCTGGACGTCTCAAACAGAAAACGAAACAGTATGTCACTTTTGTGAGTCGATTTCATTTCAAATTACGTCCAAATTTGGCCATAGCGTGCAAACGAGCGAAAAGTGACGTGATTATTAAGAGGACGGGTTGCACCATGTTACGGCCCTACTGGGGCGCAACCAGGTTCTTCTCTGATGGTATTAGAGTTTGGGTATCCGGCCCCAAGTTAGTAGAGGCTTTCAAGGGGTGTGTTCCGTAACGCAAGGTAAATTAAAGGGGGAGGGATACAATTGTTCTGATTTATATATATATATATATATATATATATATATATATATATATATATATATATATATATATATATATATATATATATATATATATATATATATATATATTCATCACCACTATAAATAAATATATAACAGTTGCACACAGGGGTTATTACTACACGATTATGTACAAGCTTGTCTTCCTCTGAAGACACAGGATGCTCCACGGTGCTCACTATGAATCCTCTATGATTCTCTTGGCGAATCTACCCTGGCCACAGGCCAACCAAATCACAGCTCCACTGGGTGCTCCATTGTGGAGGCCTTCAACCACAGTCCAGTCTGTAGCTGGCAGGTTCCGATCAGCTCCGCTGTGTAGGCCACTCCACGACTGATACTAGGGTTGCGAGCCCTAGGCAGGAGCCTCGTGTGATCCCGCTGATCACTCTCCTCACTAAGCACCACAGTGGCTAGTCTATTCCACCAGCCAGCCCCGGATAAGGCGATTCCTGATACTGCCACGTCACAGGCAGGCTAATACTCTCAACAGAGTTCGTCCGGGGGTGACTCACAGCTTCTTCAGAGCAAACTCACGAAGAGACCTTTGCTGCCTTGGGTAGACTGATCCATCATCCAATACAGCAGTCCCAGGTCGATTCTGTAATCAGACACGTCATTAGTACTGGACGCTCTAGGGAACCTCACTTACAGGCTTAGACACAAACGTCCACCTATTTGCTCTATAGATGGCGTTGCTGTCTAAGCGCCACCTCACCAGAGGTCAGCAGCGGCTATGTTATGAGCTGATTAAGACGGGAATCCAGCACCTGTGGCCGGTATATCCCGTCCTCACTAGATGGCGTTGTCCATTTGGAGGGGGTTTCGGGAGCGGACTCACAGATGGCGTTGTCGTCATTGCTCCGTGCTCCGACGCTGGACTCGGGTCCGTAACACACCAACACCCCCCCAGCTCCACCAGTCCGCACACCAGCACCCCCAGCTCCACCAGTTCCCACACCAGCACCCCCAGATCCACCAGTCCCCTCATCAGCATCTTCAGCTCCACCAGTCTCCAGACCAGCACCTCCAGTTCCACCAGTCCACACACAAGCACCTCCAACTCCTCCAGTCCCCACACCAGCATCCCCAACTCCATCAGTCCAAACACCAGCACCCCCAGCTAAACCAGTCCCCACACCAGCACCTGCAGCTCCACGAGTCCCTACACCAGCACCTCCAACTCCACCAGACCCCACACCAGCACCCCCAGTTCCACCAGTCCCCACATCAGCACCCCCCAGCTCAACCAGTCCCCACACTAACACCCCAGCTCCGCCAGTCCCCACACGAGCACCTCCAGCTTCACCAGTCCCCACGCCAGCACCAACAGCTAAATCAGTCCCCAAACCAGCACCTTCAGCTCCACCAGTCCCCACACCAGCTCCTCCAGCTCCACCAGTCCCCACACCAGCACCTCCACCTCCACTAGTCCCCCACATCAACACCCCCAGCTCCACCAGTCCCCTCACCAGCATCTCCAGCTCCACCAGTCCACACACCAGCACCTCCAGCTCCACCAGTCCCCACACCAGCACCCCCAGCTCCACCAGTCCCCACACCAGCACCCCCAGCTCCACCAGTCCCCACACCAGCACCCCCAGCTCCACCAGTCCCATCATCAGCATCTTCAGCTCCACCAGTCTCCAGACCAGCACCTCCAGTTCCACCAGTCCACACACAAGCACCTCCAACTCCTCCAGTCCCCACACGAGCACCCCCAACTCCATCAGTCCACACACCAGCACCCCCAGCTAAACCAGTCCCCACACCAGAACACCCAGCTCTTCCAGTCCCCACACCAACACCCCAGCTCCACCAATCCCCACACCAGCATCTCCAGTTTCACCAGTCCCAGCACCAGCACCCCAAGCTAAACCAGTCCCCACACCAGAACCTCCTGCTCCACGAGTCCCCACACCAGCACCTCCAACTCCACCAGTCAGCACACCAGAACCCCCAGCTCCTCCAGTCCCCACATCAGCAACCTCAGGTCCGCAAGCCCTTACACCAGCACCCCCAGCTCCACCAGTCTCCACACTAGCACCCCCAGCACCACCAGTCTTCACATCAGCACTCGCAGCTCCACCAGTCCACGCACCAGCACCCCCAGCTCCACCAGTCCCCACACAAGCACCTCCAGCTCTATCAGTCCCCACACCAGCACCCCCAGCTCCACCAGTCCCCACACCAGCACCACCAGCTCCACCAGTCCCCTCATCAGCACCCCCGGCTCCACCAGTCCCCACACCAGCATCTTCAGCTCCACCAGACCCCACACCAGCATCTTCAGCTCCACCAGACCCCACACCAGCATCTCCAGCTCCACCAGTTCTCACACCAACACCTCCAGCTCCACCAGTTCCCACACCAACACCGACAGCTCCACCAGTACCCACAGCAACATCTCCAACTCCACTAGTCCCCACACCAGCATCCCCGACTCCATCAGTCCACACACCAGCATCTCCAGCTAAACCAGTCCCCACACCAACACCCCCAGCTCCACCAGTCCCCACACCAGCACATCCTGCTCCACCAGTCCCCTTCACCAGCACCTCCAGCTCCACCGGGCCCCACATTAGCACCTTCAGCTCACCAGTCCCCACACCAGCACCTCCAGCTCCACCAGTCCCCACACCAGCACCTCCAGCTCCACCAATCCACACACCAGCATCTCCAACTCCACCAGTCCGCACATCAGCACCTCCAGTTCCAACAGCCCCCCAAGCTAAACCAGCCCCCGCACCAGCACCTCCAGCTCCACCAGTCCCCTCACCAACACCCACAGCTCCACCAGTCCCCACACCAACACCCACAGCTTCACCAATCCATCAAGAGCATCTCCAGCTCCACCAGTCCCAACACCAACACCTCCAGCTCCACCAATCCACACATCAGCATCTCCAACTCCATCAGTCCCCACACCAGCACCCCCGGCTCCACCAGTCCCCTCACAAGCACCCCCGGCTCCACCAGTCCCCACACCAGCCCCCCCAAGCTCCACCAGTCCCCACACCAGCACCTCCAGCTCCACCGGGCCCCACACCAGCACCACCAGCTCCACCAGTCCCCACACCAGCACCACCAGCTCCACCAGTCCCCACACCAGCATCTCCAACTCCATCAGTCCCCACACCAACAACCTGTCCTCTTAAAAATAGCGTCGCTTTTCCCCGTTTGCCCGTATGGCCGAAAGTGGACGTAATTTGAAAATGAAAAATAAATGAAAATAAATTTGGCATTTTTTTTTGAACAGCAGTAAGTTAAGGGTCTTCTGATACGATAGGTGGGCACGAAATTCTCATAAAGTTTCAAAACGTTATGAAAAACGATAATAGAAAGTTGCCTCTTCTAACCTTACCGAGTAAGCCGGACAACTCAAACAGAAAACGGAACAGATGTCACTTTTGTGTGTCAATTTCATTTCAAATTAAGTCCAAATTTGGCCATAGCGCGCAAACGAGCGAAAAGTGACGTGATTTTTAAGAGGACGGGTTGCACCAACACCCCCCAGCTCCACCAGTCCGCATATCAGCACCCCCAGCTCCACCAGTCCCCACACCAGCACCCCCAGCTCCACCAGTCCCATCATCAGCATCTTCAGCTCCACCAGTCTCCAGACCAGCACCTCCAGTTCCACCAGTCCACACACAAGCACCTCCAACTCCTCCAGTCCCCACACCAGCATCCCCAACTCCATCAGTCCACACACCAGCACCCCCAGCTAAACCAGTCCCCACACCAGAACACCCAGCTCCTCCAGTCCCCACACCAACACCCCAGCTCCACCAGTCCCCACACCAGCATCTCCAGTTCCACCAGTCCCAGCACCAGCACCCCCAGCTCCACCAGTCCCCACACCAGCACCTTCAGCTCCACCAGTCCACACACCAGCACCCCAGCTCCACCAGTCTCCACATCAGCACCTCCACCTTCACCAGTCCCCAGTCCAGCACTCCCAGCTAAACCAGTCCCCACACCTGCACCCGCAGCTCCACCAGTCCCCACACCAGCACCCCCAGCTTCACCAGTCCCCACACCAGCACCCCCAGCTCCACCAGTCCCCACACCAGCACCCCCAGCTCCACCAGTGCCCACATCAACACCCCCAGCTCCACCAGTGCCCACACCAGCACCCCCAGCTCCACCAGTCCCCACACCAGCACCCCCAGCTCCACCAGTGCCCACACCAGCACCCCCAGCTCCACCAGTCCCCACGTCAGCACCTCCAGCTCCACCAGTCCCCACACCAACACCCCAGCTCCACCAGTCCCCACACCAGCACCTCCAGCTTCACCAGTCACCACACCAGCACCCCCAACACCACCAGTCCCCTCACCAGCACACCCAGCTAAACCAGTCCCCAAACCAGCACCTCCAGCTCAACCAGTCCCTACACCAGCACCTGCAGCTTCACCAGTCCCCATACCAACACCCCCATCTAAAGCAGTCCCCACACCAGCAGCTTCAGCTCCATCAGTCCCCACACCAGCAGCTTCAGCTCCACCAGTCACCACACCAGCACCCCCAGCTCAATCAGGTTCTTCACCAACACCCCCAGCTCCACCAGTCTCCACACCAGCACCCCCAGCTCTGTTAGTCCCCACACCAGCACCCCCAGCTCTATTAGTCCCCACACCAGCACCCCCAGCTCCACCAGTCCCCACACCAGCACCCTCAGCTCCACCAGTCCCCACACCAGCACCCCCAGCTCTATTAGTCCCCACACCAGCACCCCCAGCTCCACCAGTCCCCACACCAGCACCCTCAGCTCCACCAGTCCCCACACCAGCACCCCCAGCTCTATTAGTCCCCACACCAGCACCCCCAGCTCCACCAGTCCCCACACCAGCACCCTCAGCTCTATTAGTCCCCACACCAGCACCCCCAGCTCCACCAGTGCCCACACCAGCTCCACCAGTCCCCACACCAGCACCCTCAGCTCCACCAGTCCCCACACCAGCACCCCCAGCTCCACCAGTCCACACACCAGCACCCCCAGCTCCACCAGTCCACACACCAGCACCCCCAGCTCCACCAGTCCCCACACCAGCACCCTCAGCTCCACCAGTCCCCACACCAGCACCCCCAGCTCCACCAGTCCCCACACCAGCACCCCCAGCTCCACCAGTCCACACACCAGCACCCCCAGCTCCACCAGTCCACACACCAGCACCCTCAGCTCCACCAGTCCCCACACCAGCACCCCCAGCTCCACCAGTCCCCACACCAGCACCCCCAGCTCCACCAGTCCACACACCAGCACCCCCAGCTCCACCAGTCCACACACCAGCACCCCAGCTCCACCAGTCCACACACCAGCACCCCCAGCTCCACCAGTCCCCACACCAGCACCCTCAGCTCCACCAGTCCCCACACCAGCACCCCCACTTTAGAAGGGGTCCTCTCCGTCAGCGTCTTCTCCAGAGACCTGCTCTGGGCCGCGCGGCCACACATCACCTCTACAAATATAATAGTTCACCCGCGGAGGTGAGAAATGGCGCTAAAGTTTGCAGGCGCGCCCTACGTGTTTTATCGTCCTAAGCTTCAGTGCGTGCGGAGTGTGTTGGACCCAACCGGTGGGAGGGAGCTTAGCGGGACTGGGGAAGGAGAGGGAGAGTGTTGGGCCCTACTGGTGGGAAGGTTATCAGGAGATGATTTCGGGACTTAGTGCCCCCGCGGCCCTCTCCTCGACCGGGGGTCTCCACCCCCAGTAGCAGTCCGTAGCAGCGGTCTAACTCCCTGGTACCTATTTACTTCTAGGTAACAGGGGCATCAGGGTGAAAGAAACATTTGTCTCCGCCTCCACCAGGGCTCGAACCTGGAACCTTAGGAGTACGAAACCGAAGCGCTGTCCACCCAGCTGTCACGCACCCGCTTCCCGTGTGGGAAGGAGGGAAGCGTAACTGGAGAGGGAGAAGGCGAGTGGCTGCAATTATAGTGTGAGGAATGGTCATTTTCCTCTCTTGTTGCATCTCTATAATATAGCAAGAGTCAATGGTCGAATCATGCAGTAGTTATCTCACTACACTTGCTACGGCAGTTCTGTGTGTCCAGGACTGACATTAGGCATCTTAGGCTCTTCTGTACATATATACAGATACCGTCAACGAGCGAGTTTAAAAGTCGTGCTTAATTACCTGAGACTAATGCCTAAATATTCGATTTTTGCCAGAGAACCCCCAGGGTAGTGTGCTTGGACCACTTGTCGGGGATACCAGAGTACCCCAGGGTAGTGTGCTTGGACCACTTGTCGGGGATACCAGAGTACCCCAGGGTAGTGTGCTTGGACCACTTGTCGGGGATACCAGAGTACCCCAGGGTAGTGTGCTTGGACCACTTGTTGAGGGTACCAGAGTACTCCAGGGTAGTGTGCTTGGCCTACTTGTTGAGGGTACCAGAGCACCCCAGGGTAGTGTGCTTGGCCCACTTGTCGGGGATACCAGAGTACCCCAGGGTAGTGTGCTTGGACCACTTGTCGGGGATACCAGAGTACCCCAGGGTAGTGTGCTTGGACCACTTGTCGGGGATACCAGAGTACCCCAGGGTAGTGTGTTTAGACCACTTGTCGGGGATACCAGAGTATCTCAGGGTAGTGTGCTTGGACCACTTGTCAGGGATACCAGAGTACCCCAGGGTAGCGTGCTTGGCCCACTTGTTGAGGGTACCAGAGTATCTCAGGGTAGTGTGCTTGGACCACTTGTCAGGGATACCAGAGTACCCCAGGGTAGTGTGCTTTGACCACTTGTTGAGGGTACCAGAGTACCCCAGGGTAGTGTGCTTGGACCACTTGTCGGGGATACCAGAGTACCCCAGGGTAGTGTGCTTTGACCACTTGTTGAGGGTACCAGAGTACTCCAGGGTAGTGTGCCTGGTCCACTTGTTGAGGGTACCAGAGTACTCCAGGGTAGTGTGCCTGGTCCACTTGTTGAGGGTACCAGAGTACTCCAGGGTAGTGTGCCTGGTCCACTTGTTGAGGGTACCAGAGTACCCCAGGGTAGTGTGCCTGGTCCACTTGTTGAGGGTACCAGAGTACCCCAGGGTAGTGTGCTTGGCCCACTTGTTGAGGGTACCAGAGTACCCCAGGGTAGTGTGCTTGGCCCACTTGTTGAGGGTACCAGAGTACCCCAGGGTAGTGTGCTTGGCCTACTTGTTGAGCTGAGTAACACTTCCTCGCTCTGGGCGCACGAGGGCTGCATTATCCCAGGTGGGTTTCGGCATTCTGTGGGCGCGCATGGAAATTCTGGAAAGTGTATACTCTTTTCAACTTTGTTACCTCAATTCTCGTCCTAGGTTTTTCAATTTGGTATCATTGTGTTCACAATAGAATTCTTCATAGGCCTAAAGGCATATAAAGTCCAAAAGCCCGGCGTACCACCCACAACAAACAGAGAAAGTGAGAGCGTGTTATCCGGGTGCGGGTAAGAGCGATAAAATGGGTGTACTCTTTTCACTTTGGTCACCTCAATTCTCGTCCTAGGTCTTTCATTTTGTTATCAATGTATTCGCAATAGATTTCCCAGCAGGAGTATATGCATATAATGTCAAAAACCGCAGCGCGCTCCACCCACTGACGTGACGAAAACAAGCCGCGGTTACCTGGAAGAGAGTGCTAAGCCACCCCAAGGGGCGCCTGGCCTGCCATTAGAGTGTGCGGTAATACCGAAAAAATTATCCTCTTTTCAACATTGTCATCTCAATTCTCGTCCTAGGTTTTTCAATTTGATATCAATGTGTTTGCAATTGAATTCTCTACAGGACTAAATGCCTATAAACTCCAAGAACCCAGCATACCACCCACAGCAAACAAAGAAAGTGACATCGCATTACCTCCGTGAGCGCTAATCAACCACAATCAAATGTGTATACTCTTTTCAACTTCATATATAAGGCGTATAATGTCTAAACCCAGGGCGCGACCCACCCACAGTCAAGTGCAAATGCTGGCCACAGGTTTTAAAGGACGACGCAATGCTTCGTCGTTACCGGACTTCCCTCTATTAAACGACCGACGCAATGGTGCATCGTTACTGGACTTCCCTCTATTAAACGACTGACGCAATGCTGCATCGTTACTGGACTTCACTCTGTTAAACGAACGACGCATTGCTGAGTCGTTACTGAGCAAAAGTGGTAACATCCTTGTTCTGATGTGGAGCCAAGTAGCATCCATATTATAATGTTTGTCCAAGTAGCATCCCTGGTATGATGGTAGTCCAAGTAGCATCCCTCACCTTATGTTGGGCCAAGTAACATCCCTGGTCTTATGTTGAGCCAAGTAACATCCCTGGTCTTATGTTGAGCCAAGTAACATCCCTGGTCTTATGTTGAGCCAAGTAACATCCCTGGTCTTATGTTGAGCCAAGTAACATCCCTGGTCTTATGTTGTGCCAGGTAACATCCCTGGTCTTATGTTGAGCCAAGTAACATCCCTGGTCTTATGTTGAGCCAAGTAACATCCCTGGTCTTATGTTGAGCCAAGTAACATCCCTGGTCTTATGTTGAGCCAAGTAACATCCCTGGTTTGATGTTTACCCCAGGAATGTCTCTAGTCTGATTTTGATCCTAGAAACATCTTTGGTCTGGTGTTGAGGCAAGTAAGATCACTGGTCTGAAGGTAACTTAATACATTTTCACTGCTGTTCTCCAGGAGATGTAAACAGTTAAGTCCAGATAACAAAACAGTAACAAGTCCCCAGGTCAGGCAGCCCTTCTCTCGTGCCCGACGTCAACCAATATTTGATCACATGTGTTCAGGTAAAGTAAGAGTTAATATCCTCAAGTCAGCAGAGACGTGTCGTAGTGAGATGGACGCAAGTAAACACAGACTTAAAAACAAACTAACGATCCATTTATTAGTTATATGCATTCGTAAATATTCCACAGCTGATTATTAATTTTTACATAAAATTCAGAAATGAAATTAAAAGGAGTTAGTCAAATTTACAAACCAAACATGTAAATAGTAAATTAGGGCGAGGAAGAAAGAAAGACAAGGAAAAGTTTAAGGAAGGAGGAATTTGAGGGTAAGGGAGAAAAGGAAGTAGTGCATGATAGGAAGAGGGGAAGATGGAGGAGGAGGAGAAATAGGAAGACTCGAAAATTAAGTGCTTAAGAGCAGCATTAAGAGTGACTAAGAAGCAGGTGAAGCAGGCCCCGTCCACCACTCCCTTACGACTTGCTCACTAGCTCGACTTGTATCAAAGAGAAAAATGTAGGCAGCTGCACTTAGGAAGAAAATTTCTTATAACCTGAGACTTATGTTGGCCAGAATGTACTTCTTATAACCTGAGACTTATGTTGGCCAGAATGTACTTCTTATAACCTGAGACTTATGTTGGCCGGAATGTACTTCTTATAACCTGAGACTTATGTTGGCCGGAATGTACTTCTTATAACCTGAGACTTATGTTGGCCAGAATGTACTTCTTATAACCTGAGACTTACGTTGGCCGGAATGTACTTCTTATAACCTGAGACTTATGTTGGCCGGAATGTACTTCTTATAACCTGAGACTTATGTTGGCCGGAATGTACTTCTTATAACCTGAGACTTACGTTGGCCAGAATGTACTTCTTATAACTTGAGACTTATGTTGGCCGGAATGTACTTCTTATAACCTGAGACTTATGTTGGCCAGAATGTACTTCTTATAACCTGAGACTTATGTTGGCCGGAACGTATGACAGTTGAAGATATTTGCATTAGCTGTGTTGCTGTGTCAAAGGTCTGGCAACACTGTACATTAATTCTCTGAAAATTTGTGTCTTTCAGAGAATATCAGATCAATGTAAATAACAATAAAATATATAAATACTGAGGATTGTAATGACGAGGTTGCTCCCAATCCAACCTGTACTCTAACAAAGAACGTCACATTTCGCCCATATGATTTATTAAGGCTTAAAATTGTTGTATTAAAAAATGGAAGCGACTCGCGAAAGTGACGTACTATCCATTTTTCTGTTTTGGGTCCTCTGGCTTAGTCTGTTAGGTTAGAAAAGGAAACTTTTAGTTAACCGTTTTTTTGACGTTTTGAAACCTTATGAAGAGGGGCTGCCCTATCAATACGGACCGCCCAAATGTAAAGTAAGTGTTCCTCTTATCATCTTGGACGGACCCCTGAATGAGATGACGAGGTCCATTATTACCAGGAAACAGAGTCCTCACCTCACATTAAAAATTAAAACGAACTATCGACTCCTGTATGAGAGTGACAGATATCCTGTCTCTTTTAGGCTATTTCCAGGGGAACAACGGTATTCGGGATATGGGAGATCTCTGCCAACAGCCACATCAGGTATACACACTGCTGAATTTGCCCTGTTGTTTCTTTAGTTTCTGGTAGTCGATCAGTGCCTTCACTCCCAAGTAGTTCTCTCACTCCCACAAGTGTCTCTGTCAAATCAATCTGGAAACTTATTCATGCCAGTCAGAGTATTCAACCCCTATCTGTTAAGCTCATCTCCACTCAAGATCGTCAAGGCAGGGAGCAATAATTCTTTAATTTGATTGTACAGGTATACACTTTATCGAAAGATTTCTTATACAACTCAATCCTCTAATCATAAAATTAAACATTATATGTATATATATCAGCACCGGATGATCAACCTCTCAATGACTTGCTCATGTCTTCAAACGGTTAAGCTTGTGATAGCCTAACCTGCTAGGATTATACACAATTCCACTCTGACTCTTTCACAATAAATTATCCGTTAAGCCTCTCCTCGGCCGCTCAATCTTTTAGGCTGGACGGTAAAGCGACGGACTCGCTTCATGCAGGTAGGCGTTCAATCCCCGACCGTCCAAGTGGTTGGGTTCCATTCCTTCCCCCCGTCCCATCCCAAATCCTTATCCTGACCCCTTCCAAGTGCTATATAGTCGAAAAGGCTTGGGGCTTTCCCGTGATAGTTCCCTTCCGTCTCCTAGGCAAATATATAATATAATTATACAATATTTACTGAAAATATAAAATTATATAATTTCATATATATAATTTCATAATTTCATTATATATCAAGGAGGCATATAATTATTAAAATAATAATTTCAATGAAAACATAAGCATCAATATTTCAGTCAGTAACACATTACTAAAACTTGAATAATAATTTCAACAAAATCATAGGTACCAATATTGTAATTCAATATCACAGTAATATCACTTGAATAATAAAGACAAAGAAATCATAAGTATCAACATCACCTTGGCAGCCTAGTCCCTATTCCTGCCACCTACGCTCTCTCTCTGGACCAATAAATCATATATATATATATATATATATATATATATATATATATATATATATATATATATATATATATATATATATATATATATATATATATATATATATACATATATATATATGTATATATAATATATATAATATATATACATATATATATATATATATATATATATATATATATATATATACATATATATGTATATATAATATATATACATATATATATATATATATATATATATATATATATATATATATATATATACATATGTATATATAATATATATACACATATATATATATATATATATATATATATATATATATACATATATATATATATATATATATATATATATATATATATATATATATATATATATTTTATTAAATATGACCGAAAAAGTAAGATTAATAATTCTAACACGAATTTTCTCAATCTTTCGTACATTATGCTTCACTGTTGGAGGTAAATCAAAAATCACTTCTCCAAAATTCAAGACTCCGCTCCAATATAGAAGCATCAAGAAATATGGACCAATAGGCTTTCTACAAACACTTCTATTCAATATCCATTGTTTCGTGTTCTGTCTTGTGTTGATACTTTTAATACCCTATTAATATCCTCTAATGCCACATCATCCTTCCCACCTTACTCAAATGTAATGCCACATCACCCTTCCCACCTCACTCAAATGTAGATATAAAATCAGGGAAACGCAAGTTCTAATCAGTTGTGTATTTGTGAAGTCTTTGAAAATGTAATAAGTTTTACGAAACGCGCCCGTGTCGCGTCAGACTAGAAATAAAAATGAATTTTGGAGAAGTGATTTTTGATTTACCTCCAACAGTGAAGCATAATGTACGAAAGATTGAGAAAATTCGTGTTAGAATTATTAATCTTACTTTTTCGGTCATATTTAATAAAATATGTCTACAGGAAAGACTGCTACCAAAATATACTAATATATATATATATATATATATATATATATATATATATATATATATATATATATTATTAAATATGACCGAAAAGGTAAGATTAATAATTATAACACGAATTTTTTCAATGTTTCTTACATTTTTCTTCACTGTTGATGGTAACTGAAAAATCAATTCTCCAAAATTCTTTTTTATTTCCAGTCTGACGCGACACTTGAGCGCGTTTCGTAAAACTTATTACATTTTCAAAGACTTTAGTTTACACACACACAACTATAACTGAACAGAGCTTAAACATCTTCGATTTTTTATACCTGCATTTGGGTGAGGAGATATGTTACAACAGTTTTGGATGAGGTGAAAACAAACTTTCAACACAAGACAGAATACGAAATAATGGGTATAATATTTTGTAAGTTAAAGGGAAGAATGGAAGTAACTGCAGAGGGCCTATTGGCCCATATTTCTTGATGCTTCTATATTGGTGCAGAGTCTTGAAGTGGGGAGAATATAGTTGTGCATTAATTGGCTGTTGATTGCTGGTGTCGACTTCTTAATGTGTAGTGCCTCGCAGATATCTAGCCACCTGCTATCGCTGTATCTATCGATGATTTCCGTGTTTTTTGTTAAGATGTCTCTGGTGATGGTCTGGTTATGGGAAGAGATAATGTGTTCCTTAATGGAGCCCTGTTGCTTATGCATCGTTAATCGCCTGGAAAGAGATGTTGTTGTCTTGCCTATATTCTGAATTCTGTGAGGCTTACAGTCCCCAAGTGGGCATTTGAAGGCATAGACGACATTGGTCTCTTTTAAAGCGTTCTGCTTTGTGTCTGGAGAGTTTCTCATGAGTAGGTTGGCCGTTTTCTTGGTTTTATAGTAGATCGTCAGTTGTATCTTCTGATTTTTATCTGTAGGGATAACGTTTCTATTAACAATATCTTTCAGGACCCTTTCCTCCGTTTTATGAGCTGTGGAAAAGAAGTTCCTGTAAAATAGTCTAATATTGGGTATAGGTGTTGTGTTAGTTGTCTCTTCAGAGGTTGCATGGCGTTTCACTTTCCTTCTTATGATGTCTTCAACGAAACCATTGGAGAAGCCATTGTTGACTAGGACCTCCCTTACCCTACAGAGTTCTTCATCGACTTGCTTCCATCCTGAGCTGTAACTGAGAGCACGGTCGACATAAGCGTTAACGACAATCCTCTTGTACCTGTCTGGGCAGTCACTGTTGGCATTGAGGCACATTCCTATGTTTATTTCCTTAGTGTAGACTGCAGTGTGGAAACCTCCGTTCCTTTCCATGACTGTTACATCTAGAAAGGGCAGCTTCCCATCCTTCTCCATTTAGTAAGTGAAATGCAACACAGAATTCCGCTCAAATGCCTCCTTTAGCTCCTGCAGATGTCTGACATCAGGTACCTGTGTAAAAATGTCGTCAACATACCTGCAGTATATGGCTGGTTTCAAGTTCATGTCGACATGAACTTGAAACCAGCCTCAACAATTGTACCCTCAACAATCATGATGGTGATTGTTGAGGGTATGAGAGAATCTAGATTTCCTCAGCTAGTTTTCCTTGTTTCTAGATTAGGCTAGTCGCTCTAGGGACTCTAGAAACTGAAGCTTTCAAACTAACATACACTTGTGGGGTGTTGGATGAAAGCTCTTGCTATGGACTATCATTTGTGAGTAGTCAGAAGTCTGTGATTGCTCTGTAGAGAGAATTACAGAGATTTTCCTGTTTCTGTGAAATAGGATGAGGAGGTGAGAGTGAAGTGATATGCGAGGTACTTGACTCAAACCGTTAGAGGTGGAGGGAAAGTGGGGTGACCGTTGCCCCCCCCCCCCCCCACCATGTGAGACAGTGCGCCCCTTGTCTTTAGGCCTCCCCCTCCTTGTGACGTCACGGGACGCCTGAGGGTGAGTGAGGCCTGTGATTGGGGTAGGCATGTCTGCTCCGAGCTGTGTTTTGGCCTGAACAGCTGTGATTGGTAGCGGCACGAGGGAAAAGTGCCGACTTCCTGCTGATTGGTCAAGACAAAGTAGGGGAGGAGGTATGGGCATTTTGGGTTTCCTTAGCCCGCGAAATCGTCAGTTTGAGCCGGGTAGCAGGTGGACGAGGACGCAGCTGGGTGGAGGCGGGGGGGGGAGTTTTCCCCCTCCACCCCCGTTAATCGCGGACGATACCATGTTGTCCAGCAGGGATGGCACTCCTGCCATCCCGGGTTGTGTCTAGGCCCAATTTTCGTGAAATTTGGGGCCGATGAGGTACGGAAGGACGAGTAAAAATAGCCTCAGAGACAGTGGGCACCCTTGAAGCAGCTGGCAGAGCCTCATGGTGTAACAGGTGGTTCAAATAACCTGTCTAGTGTTGATGGACAATTGGCGGAATACAGGCAGGGCCTCCTAGTGTAATTGTGGTGAGATTACAGGCCCATGTTGGACTTTGAATTCCGCCAGGCGGCGTCAGTGTGGGGACACCGCCGGCCCTTGTCACCCCAGTGTAGAGCAAGGCAGGCTCTGGTTTGCTGGAGTTGTTGGTGATTCCCCATCCACGTGTGTATGCCCAGGGGCCACCCCCCAGGCCACCCCGGCCACCCGCCTCCTGGCCTGGCCACCCCGCCTGGCCGCGCGCCGGCTACCCCAGGCTGCCCGCGCGCCGGCTACCACCCCCCCCCCCCTCTCAGCTCGGGAGGGGCGCTGTGGGCTATGCGGTGGCCACATGCCTTGGCTACCCCCTTGGGCCACTTGGCCACATTCCCGGGACAGCCTAGGGCCACATCTTGTCGACGCACGAGGAGCAAGCTAAGTGTTGACAGCCCGAGAGGTAGTGACCTGGGAAATGAGTGAAATCTGAGGAAAACGTGAGTACAATAGCCAGTGTAACAGTGTCTCAGTATTAGGGGAAATTCATGGTAAAGCTGTGTTGTCCCATAGCCCTGCCAGGCTAGGGAAGCAGCTGAGAGACAGCTGTCAGTGGCACGCCCAGGTGACTGGTAGGGCGGAACCTGGAGATAGATGTTGTACACGACCACACTGTAGTATTATCATGTATATAAGTGTGTAGACTGACTCGAGTATGTAACCGGTCAGTGTAGAGATTTACCATATAAGTGATCCAGCCTGTCGATTCTATATAATCGTTCAGACTTGATTAATGCCATAGAGTACCGCATATAAATTGTATCATTAGAGGTAGGCAGGCCAGGTTGCAGGGATGTCAGTGGGTACCCTGAGGTCTGTGTAGTTATCCCATTTACCTGATGATATAATTTTCATTGATTATGTGAATGCCATTCCTATATGTTCATTTGCATGTTTTATGTACTGTGCTGTGTGGTGAGTCAGTAGATGTGATTGCTGACTGATTGCCTAATGATGTCATTAGCATGTGGGGTATGCTGACGGCATCATTATGTTGCAGGTTTGTGCAGTGTTGTTATCAGTTTATACGATATTATTGCCCTGGGAGCTGTGTTGAGGGTTTAAGGGACCTCTAGGATTATTCAGGGGAATTCACAGTACTTAATGAGAGCAGGCAGTTGATTGGTTAATTGCCTTGCTGAGGTAAGTGTGTGTTCACAGTAGTCCTTTGCAACGGTTGCAAGAAAAGGGGGGCAGTAATATTGGTATACTCTTGTGTGTTGCACAACCGTGTGTCATTATTGTGTGGGCACAGTAATTAACGAGTTGCAGTAGCCGCAACCGTATGTGGGCAGGGCATTTGTGTTGTTGCATGACACTGTAGTGTGACCTATGTAACACTGGGGTTACTTTGTTTCTTTAAGTTGTGTTGAGGACTTAAGGATTCAGTGAGTTAATAATTGGGGAATTAACTGGATAAGGGGTGCACACTTATTGTTGAGTGAGTGAGGGCTGTTAAGAGAGAACAGTGTTGAGCTAGAGTGAGATACGTCTCGGGAGCAATTAATTGTCCGTGTGACAACTAATTGACCACTCTAGCTAATTATGTAATTAGCCTTCTTATCATGAATTCACGTAGTGGGAGAGGATCTGTCAGAGTCTGTCAGTATTTGTGTTAACGTAATTTGCTCGAGACTAATTACCTTTCTGGGGTATAGCAATTAGTGGCTCATGTTAAGTAGTGGAGTAATTAACATCTGGAGGGCTTAGATGACTCGATAAAGCGAGGTCATGGAGCTAGCATAAATCGTTGTATTAATCATATCCTGTCTGAGGACAGTGGATTAATGGCACTCTTGTTAATTAGGGGTAATTAACTCCTTTCCCGTGAATTCACAGTGTTTGATGAGACCTGCTTAGGCAGTGCGGAGTGAGACGTATTTATGGATGATTAATTATCGGTCCTGGTGACAGTTAATTAATTGCTTGGAGTTAATTAGGATAATTAACACTCACTAGTAATTTTTTTGACAGACTGTTGAGAAGCTACCAAGTTAGGGTAGGCTTAGTTAACGTAACTCAATGGGGATGTAATTAGTGGTCCGTTTGACCTTAATTGAGAATTACTCACTGAATACTTGCAAGGAGTCAAGTGTGATGTAATATAAGTTTGAGTTATTGTTAACAAGAGAGACAAGTGTTAATGATTAACGTAGAGTATCATCATGTTGTTGTCTAGTGGGAGACAATTGTTTGTGATTACCGTAGCACTTTGTTACTGACTGCTGCGATCAGTCAATTAACGTAATTAATCACTTAAGGCAATTTCTTTTGGTTGTTGTCTGGTGACGAGAGTAGAGTAATCTAGGGATTTGTGGAGCTGTGTCCCAGAATCCCGCCTTGCCTGTCTTTGTTCACTGTTTACAGTGCAACTCCTTGTAGGGAGTTGCAAAGAGTGTTCACACTGGGTTGTGATAGGGGGAGTCACTGTTGGACTACCCGCCTAGTTACGTAGGTCTCTCCTGGAGGGCGGGAGGGCCCCTAAAGCTTGTGATTATAGTAGCTGTCAGGGAAACCGTGACACTATTGATTGCATGCTTGTCTTCAGTGGATATCCTTCATTTGTGTTAAATGTTAACTGTTCAGTGTTAATTAAATCGATTGCCTTGCGAGAAGAGGTATAATGATTCAATATATTTATTCGTGACGCTAGTTTAAGTCGTACTTCCTTATTTCTCTAAATAATTACTAGTAAATCAAATTAGTTTAAGCTTGAAATCGCTATGAGCATCTCTGCGCATGTCCGAGCAGGAAGGAGAGAGGAAGGCGTCTTTCTGCCACACGACTCCGTCACGAGCACATGCAGATTTGCAAGTGACAGCCATTGCAGATAGAACACGTGGTCAAACAGTGCTAATAATACTGTTAATTCTCATGTCTGGGAATACAATTACGTCCAGAAATTTGACCGTCAACAGCAGTGAACGTCAGGGACTAACAGACGTGATATCGGCGAGCTTAAATGTTTCAACAGGCCTATGTTAAGTATTTTTTATATAGAGTGTACGTTATCATAAATTATTACTGTAGGTTGCTCACTGTTATGTCATCTACCGACCACAAAACACATGTTAGTTTCTTTTCATGTTGTTCCCGTCCTCTCAGTGAATAGTGGAATAAATCACTAGCCTAGTCAATTTCTATAAAATTTCTGTGATGGCAGCGTGTTGGTGAGGACAGAGAAATTCTTCCTCTACATGCGATTTCCCTTGTCGGTGTTTCTTCCACTACTTGGGTGATGTGATCACGTCTACGAGTATTCGAATTGCGAAATGAGTTTATTGAAGTCTTCATACGGCTAAGCCCCTCCATTCGTTATATCGTAGAAAATAGAGTTGCTACGATTAATTCTAATATTATTTCTGATATATGTATTCTGCCTTTTTTATGCATACAATATTCCAAGAGAAACTACATCAATTTAATACATTAATAGCTTAGTGTGTTGCAATTTACACACACATAAATTTCTATGATTTACTAATATTTCATAGGCTTGATTATTTTACTATATTATCATCATATTTGAATCTACATTTTATTTCTGATTCTGTAATCTTTAATGTTGTAATTAACCAACTGGTGACGAACCACCACCAGTCATTATCCTAGATATATATTAATTTCGAGTAATACCCCCCCCCCAATGTTGAAGTGAGGATTTTAGCTCTCAATTAATTATTATCACAGTCTATTTATGCTTTTCAAAATAATTTCCAAATAATTTATCATCCATAGGCACTGGTATTTCAGTGTCAGCTTTAAGATTCTCTTTATTTGTTTTCCCTCTTTTCTCAAAAGTGGGTGGTCCTTCGAGTTTGTCGATTTCTTAATTAAATATTTTATATTTGAGTTAAAGTTCTCATTACCCAACAAAAACAGTCACTGACTCCTAATAGCATTTCATAATTAATGTCTTCAATGTCCATCTCATTCTGGGTGAGGAGCAGATCAAGCATAGCTGGTTGGTCACCACCCCTTCTTGTTTCCTCCCTGAAATGCAGCATAAGGAAATTCCTCTCTACTTCTTCCACAAGTTTTGCTCTCCATGTTTCTTTTTCCTCCTCATTGTTTCCCGGATGATTTGGTCATGACTGAAGTCTCGCATAACCAGGAATTTTGATTTCAATCTATGGGCTGAGTCTGTTGCCCCTGGAACATATTTAAACATGCTCTGAAAACCATTTTGAGCCAATAGAGTAATCTGAGTTAGCATTCTAGGGATTCTCAGATACCTGCCTTAACCGGCTCTGCCACAATGGGCTAAAATTTGACCAGCCCAGAACTCTATTGAATTCCCTGGGAGGTTCTAGAGGCCCTGAACTTGAGCCCGACCAGTATTTTACAGCGGACCCCACCCACTCTCTGGCCTGCAGTAACTCATCATGCTGGGTTGGTCGACTTTTAGCCCACTGTGACCAAGTTTGTTAAAGCAGATGTCTGGGAATTACCAGAACGCTTGTTCAGGTCACTTCATTGCCTTAAAATGATTTTCATTGATACATCATGCCATTGTGATATCTTTGTGATCAAGCATGCTCTGTTCGTAATGTCATATTCAAGTCTCAGTCTCTCTGGTTCTCTGAGGGGTTGTAGATTAAAGCCCCAACCACTTTCTCACCATCAAATGAAATGATTCCAACAATACACTCTCTGTAGTTGTTTGACACCTCCAAAGAAATCTCTTCAAAGATATAGGTTCATTTTACCAGCAGTGCCACACCACCACCTTATCTCTGTAGTCTTTCCCTTCTCAATATTTGATATTCCATTGGAAATATCACATTACTAATGATACCAGATTTTTTATTTTTATTTGTTTGTCTCGACTAGTGCAATTACATCTGGTTCTGTTTCCTCAGTCAGTTCTTTGAGTTCATGTGCTTTGTTTGTCAATCCATCAGCATTGGTGTACCAGATCTTCAGAGACTTTATTGTTGTACTGTCTTCTTAATGTCTAGAGTCTAGCCTCAGTATTGAGGGTAATGTGGGAGGAACTATGGATGAAGATGTATGTGGGAGGAAGTATGGATTGAGATGTATGTTGGACTTCTGACATGTTTGGTCTGGGGAAGGATCTGGAAGTACTCTGGGTTTTCGTTCCTTGCCAGACAATGGGATCTATCTGCTCATTTATCATGTTACCATTTATATGTTCTCACACTGTACTGCTTTGTGGGTGTTGTTCTCCCGTTTCTTGTGGGGATTGCAAGTTTCCTGTCTCTTATCTCACTCCCTTCTCTTGCTGGTTACTGACTATTCTCCTCCTTTCATTCCTTCTTTTCTTCTGATGAGAAGAAATAAAGAGAAGATTCTTCTGAAATCGAGATTTATGATTTTTTCCCAAGTTTTTTTTTCGATTATTAACATTTATAGATTTTTTAGATTTTCCTTGTATAAAATAGTACAATAGGGGTTAACAACGTACCAGACGTTCTGCGGGCTCACCATAGCCCGTGCTACTTGGAACTTTGTGTTCCAGGTAGCGAATCTTAAACAACAACAACAACCAGACGTTGGCAAGTGCCAGACAGACTTACAGAGCAACTGTACACAGTGAAACGATAAATAATCACTTATTTTCACCTTTTTCTTATATTCTGCATACAAGTTAATATTTCTATAATCATTTTTGTTTTTGTGCATAAGCGGGTATGACGATTTCTCCATAGCCGCTGTCTAAGGGTTAAAACATGTCTAGCTTACCAAACGTAACATGATCTACCCTAAACTAATCTAACATAACCCAACCGAGCCTAACAGAGCAAATAAATCCTAAACTATCAATATTTACTGGTTAATAATAAAGTAAATGTTCTTTGATGAATCATTTTGTCTACGATTCGACCATACACTGTCGTGATGCTTTGACAACAAAAATAATGAACTTATGTTTCTTGTTCAAAATTCATGAAGGCCAAACTTTACATTTAGCCAAACTTAAAAGACATTACAGTAGAGTGATACAAACTCTCTGTTCATTTTCCTTCCTACTTAATTTATACAAATATTCAAAATAATTATTCAACAGTTGTCAATTACTTACATAATATATAAACATTGTAAAAGCATATTATAATGTGGTAATACATTAAATATTTACTTGAACAATCTTTACAGTGAACTGATGCATACATTGCTTGTAAATATAATGTAAAATAGTACCACAAATTGGGTAATATTATTAACTGGAAGTGTAGGACAACATTGCCAAGTGACAAAGTCTCACGGGAGCGGCAAAGTTACCACAAATATCTGATTTTAATATTGATATAATTGTCTCAATGTGTCTATACATAAATATGAAACCATTTGAAGCAAAAATTATTCTTTTATTCAAAATGTACACTGTAATGTAGCTAGAACATAACAACAACTTAATAGCCAGCCACATTAAAGGACAACTAAGGAATAGTAACTGTTAATTGTAGTTGAAGTGATGTTATCTTTTTTAGATGGTTTCTTTAACATAACGATCAATAAGAAACGATTTTATTCATTATAAACTGATCTAATATATAAACTAAACACACATCCTAACTTCTTTTCATGCAAAAAAATATATCAGAGCTTAATGATACAGTATATACATGAGAACATTTTTGGTTATGACCTGCTCTGTTTATGGAACTATATATCGACGTTTTTAGGATTTTGGACGACTGTCCAAATTAGGCCTTACTCTCGCTTAGAGGACAAGTTGGAAAGTGACCTTCAAGGTAATGTTCTCAAACAGATGGAATCACAAATAAAGTAGGCGAAATTGTCGAATGGTCACAAGAAGAAATCCCAGACATATTAGCACCCAAAGAGACAATATTAACAAAAGTCGTAATATATGCAGTGTTTCTACAAGGAATACTATATGATAAGGAAGAAGTGGAGGAGGCGTGGCTTATTCAATACAAAAGACTCGATATGTGACGAGATTGTTTTAATGGGCTATGAAGGGTTCAGTGAGTACATAACAGACACCGTAGCAATTGGAGGACCACAAATAATAGTATTAGAAATATATACCCCCCCCCCCACCAAACGACAGATGACCTAGACAGGAATATGATAGAAACCATTTGGCTATCTTTAATATAATAAAGACCAGCTTTTTTTTACTTGCAGGAATGGATCCAGATTGATAATTATAAGAGACTTCAACCATGGGAAGATAGACTGGGAGAACGGAGACCCACATGGAGGACCAGAAATCTGGAAAGCTAAACTACTGGATGTGGCTGTAATACTATAAATGTGTTTTAGAACAACGAGTCAGCCAGACATGATATTTTAAGACTAGCAATTAAGGAATCACACCCATCATAAGTTAATGACTACAGGTTGAGCAGGGGTCAGGTCATATCAGGTGACCTTTTCTTCTGTTATGCCGATAATTGCACCCGTTTGGCTGGGTGTGTCCTTTAGACAGCCTAGCCACTGTCTAGGTTTTAGGTAGAAAGCCTAAGGCTCTCAGGCTCTCTCTACGAGACTTGGTAGACGAATCTTAGCTCCCGGATCCCCCCATAAATACGCATGGAACTGTACATAAGAGACACAGGATTCAAGAATTGAGGGATGAGCAGAACAGCAGTGGAGACCGCTGGTCGTGAGTCCCACGGTCAGGCCTGGCTTCCACAGGCCGGGTGGGGACTCTGTCGACTGTAACATCCCCCGCTCTCTCTCTATCAAACTTAGGTTTAGTCTTTGGCGAGTGAACTAGTAAGGTGACATATATTGTATTTTCCAACTTAAGTGTTGTGTACTTTCAATTTCCTGTGTGGTGACTCACATTTTGTGTATTCATGTTGATATTTAATATCTAATGATATCGTTGAATTGTTATACCCATTTGAGTGAATATCTAATAGTAAATATGTAATTGAATAATTTGCTGTTTTAAATTGGTTTTAATTCCGATCCCTGGATCTTGGGTTCCCAATGATAGACTGCAGGTTGGGGAGGGGAGAATACTCTGACTCTTTGGGACTTAAGTTTTTGACTTAAAAAGGCTTGATTAGGTTCGAGGACATACTTACAGTTGATACAAGAACATCTCTGATATCGTGTTGTACAGACAAGTTCCATTCCTTGTCTTACACAGGATTACTAGAATGGATGGTGGCAGTGAAAAGTATTAGTCTCCAGAGTTTACTAGTAACTGATCAAGTACAATGCCTTTTTTTTGTGGTACTTAGGTGATAAAAACCCGAGGTTACAAGGTGTTGAACTGGAGGTTGCGGTAGGAACTCTAGGGAACATCTTCCATAATTAACTATCGGCAGCTTAATGGACAGAAGAGAGCTATTAGCTCCCGGAACTGTTACATGACATTATGAAACATATTGTAAGATTGTGATAAAGGAATGAAGGAAGAATGGGATGAGGAAAGAATAAAAGGAAAGAAAGGAAAAGAAAAGGGGTGTAGGCTAAAGTCAGATTTATTAAGAAGGATTTATTTATTAAGAATGTTGGATCATGTAAGAAAGTACTGTGAAATGGAAGTCAACAACAACAAAGCCAGGACTAAGGTTCATGTTGGGTAGCTTGTGTATCAGAACAGATCTAACAAGACGGTGTCTGTACGAGTAAAGGCAGAAAATATTATTTTAGAAGACGACCAATCTATAGGATGATTAACGTCCCTAACATGACAGAAGAGAGCATTGTTTGTGTCTGTAGATTTAACACTTCTTTTGCGTTCCTTAACCATGTCATTTAGTGTGCGGCCAGTTTCCACAAAGTATTGGAGAGTACAAGACGAGCAGGAATTAAAGTAGACACCAAGGAGTATTAGTAGCAGGAGGAGCAGTGTGAACCAGATTACTACGAAGAGTGTTAGTTTGTCGAAAGGTAAGTTTTACATCAAGAGAACAAAGGGGTATTGGTGAGACTTTTTTAGTTCAGGTTCAAAGGCAAGACAGAGCACAGTGGTAATAGTGTTGGAAACAGGTTTGTGATAAAAGAAATTACGTTTAGCCTGAGAATAGTGTGACGATAATCTCCTTCAAGAGATTGAGCCTGCTCTTCCCTCCACAAATACGTCGTCACCTCTATATAAAACTACTATGGAAGAAATGTCCAACAACGACAACAACACCAGCAAGGTTTGCCAGAGCGCAAAACGTATGCAGCCAGGAACACCTGCTCAGACTCAAACCGCCAAACTACCCGTCTTGCTGCCGGCTCCTCTGATTGGTCGCCGGTCGGGCTGCAACTGCACTCCACCCCCCCATACTACTTGATGTCTGGGGCCGCCACGACCTCAGT
Organism: Procambarus clarkii; assembly: GCF_040958095.1. Classification (NCBI taxonomy): domain Eukaryota; kingdom Metazoa; phylum Arthropoda; class Malacostraca; order Decapoda; family Cambaridae; genus Procambarus; species Procambarus clarkii. The sequence continues at coordinate 45,818,485 of NC_091177.1, forward strand.
CTTCAGAATATTCCGTGCTTTCACAGTTAACACTTCTCCCTGCTAGACGTAAGCTTTGGCGTACGTGTACTAAGAGAGGTGATAGCTTAAAGCCAATATTCCTGCACCTCTCATTTTATTGTATATTGCACAGCTTGTTATTGCTCACTTGTCTTAACGTAACTTTTCATTGTGTCATTTAATTATTCTTATTATTTTGATTGATTGATTTTATTATACGAATTTGTTTGTCCATTTTATTCATGTTTTGTTTATTTAACGTAATTAAAATTCCATTGTTAAAGTTTACTTGTGTTTTGTGTGTCTTCTCCTTACCTTACCACAGACGAAGTTCCAGATTTTCTATTTTTTTTAATACTATGTGACGAGGCCATACCCCTAGCTTTGAACAGCCGAACACCAACGCGTTACCGTCACATATTATATGGGGGCCTGTCCTAGGAGCTTCACTCAGGTACTGGTGCCAAGTGGTAATTTATGGTAAGCGTATTTAACTTTGTTAACGTAGCTTTTACTATTTTTCATATTCAATTTCATTTTTTATAAGGTGCAGTGTATTGTGCATTACGAGAGTAACATATAGTGAAGGTGAGACAACTTTGGATTACGTGGTGACTGTAGGCCGCAGTCATACTCTTAATTGGTCATCTCTCCCTCCGTGTTATTACTCGTGTTTACCATCTTTGTCCCTTGGATATTTCTCATTTTTGACAGATCATCATATTGGTACCCTGGTACTGTGGTCTGCCCCGGGTCAAGAGTACCCAATCTTCTGCAATCTGACTGTAGGAGGACAAAGAGGGCCATAGTTCCTCTAGCTCGAACTTTAGTTGCTGAATTGGGACCTCAGCAGCAGTTCTCGTCACCAGTTGACACCTCGCACCCCTACACGTCAGTCAGAGATGATGATACATACAACGGTAGGGAATTAGCTTACTTTTTCAGAGCACAAAAGTTCGCTAATTCTGTAAGTATCATATTCAATTCAGTAGGAAAAACTTGCTTTATGTCCTATAGAGACTTGGCAAGGTATGCCTACATCCTTGGACTACCAATTTTACTTTTGAGGCAATTAACTGTTTCATTTGTTTTCGAAACTCTGTTTCATTTGTTAGTAGGATTTTCTTGCCCTTATCCTCTTACATGAGTACCGGGTACAAGATTTCCTGCGCCCTTGATTTGATTTAATCATTTAACATCTTTTACTTAACTTTAATTGTTAAAGATCTCACAGGATAGGTATCAGTTGCCACGTTGTCCTGTTTCTGACATTCACTATTGAATATTCGTGTACCTTTATTTGCTAATTTCACCATGTTTCGTCTCCAAGCTTTCCATACAAATCCACCAGGTGAAATAGGGACTTTAAGTCGTGCCAAGAGGACTGAATTACAAACTCTTGCACATGAGTATCAACTAGAAGTTCCCTACCAAGCCAACAAAAATGACCTATACAACCTGTTGCTGGATTACTATTTAGAGCAAGGTAAGATAGACTCTGAAACTCATGAAACTTACTATATTACAGATAAAACTGATTTGGCGACGATGAAACTCAAACTAGAGCTGGCCAAGATTGAAGAACGAACAGCTGCCATACGGAGGGAAGAACAAGAACGAGAAATCACCCTCAGAGAACGCGAAGCTGCTTTGAGGAGAGACGAACACGAACGTGAAGCTGCCTTGAGGAGAGAAGAACACGAACGTGGAATCGCCCTCCAGGAACGTGAGGTCGCATTACTCCGTGAACGTGAACGAGTACAGCTTGAAACACTCCAGGAGCGGGAACGCGTACAGCTTGAAACCAAACAACGCGAGTTGGAGATGCAACGCGAACATGACAAGCAACAAGCGACTCTGGCTCTAGAGTGTCGTCAACGAGAAATCGCCTTGGAAACTTCACACTTCACTCAACGCCAGCAAGCTACTGCCAATCTTCCCGTCAGTTTTAATATATCACATGCAAGTAAGTTAATGCCATCCTTTGTAGAAGCAGAAGTTGATGTGTTCTTTACCACCTTTGAAACCCTTGCTAATCAACTCAGTTGGCCTGTCGACCAATGGGCCACACTTCTCAGAGTCCATCTTACAGGTAGAGCTGCAGTCACACTCAGTACTTTGGCGTCTGAGAATGACTACCACACTCTGAAACAAGCAGTGTTGGACGCCTACCTCCTCTCTACTGAAAGTTATAGAAGGAAATTCCGTGACCACCTGAAGGCAAGTACCACTACCTTCCTCGAGTTTGCTAACACGAAACGGAGGTATTTCATGAAATGGCTGGAAGCAGCACATGTCTCTACTTTTGCAGAACTCGTCAACCTGATGCTTGTTGAAGAATTCTTGAGACGTGTGCCGCCTCCTGTCCGTCTCTACTTGGCAGATAAAGAAGAAACCGACTACCTGAAGTGTGCTAAGTCGGCTGACACTTACAGCCTCATCCACCGGCTGACACCCGAACCATCCTCCAGTAAGAAGTCGTGGTACAGTTACGAGAAAGTGAGCACCGATCAAGCTGGTTCACAACTGTACTGCAAGTATTGTAGACTCTATGGACATACCATAGACAAGTGTGGTAAGTCTCAATACAAGGGAACCACTGACCAACAAAAACCCAAACCAACTCCTCCTAAGTCCGGTAAGCCTGTGATGAATGTTGGTGTTAATGTTAATGATCTTTCTCTTTTCAGTAACCACCTGTATACTGGAACTGTCTCTGCCAACGGTTCAAATCCGGAGGGACGTTTCAAATTGAAGATCTTGAGGGACACAGCGGCTCTTCAATCGATCATCTTGAAGTCGGCTGTGCCCAACATCGCCTACACCGGAGAAACTGTCTTCATCACTGACCTCACTGCTACCACTCCATACCCTCTCGCCAGAGTCCACCTGGATTGTCCCTACGTGAACGGAGAAGTCCAAGTCGCCGTCAGGGAAAAGCCTTTTCCCATGCCTGGAGTGCAACTTCTCCTAGGCAACGACTTGGCAGAAGACCTGCAACCGACCAACCTGATCGTCATGGACAAACCCCAGGTGTGTAACTCTGTGCCAAGTAACCCTATTCTAGAGTATGTTCCAGCAGAGGTTCAAGAGAGTGATGAAGTTTCTCCTCCGGTTCTCGTGACCACCCGTGCACAAGCCGCACGTCCACAGCCAGCTGACTCTACTGCTACCGCTGTCCCTCAAGACCCTCAGAAACTCCTCCCGCATCTGACCAAGTTGGAGTTCCGTAAGTTGCAGAGGGAAGATCTTACTTTAACACCATTGTTTTTCCAGGCTGAGACTCAACCCGACAGTATTCCTGGGTTCTTCCTAGAGAACGACTTGCTCTACCGCAGATATAGACCCAGTAAACTGAAGGAGGAGGACGATTGGGCCAACATCGAACAACTTGTGATTCCCACCAGCCTGCGGCCCACTATTCTACACCTGGCCCACGAAGCGCTCTCCCACTACGGCTTCAACAAGACTTACCATGGAATTCGTCAAGACTACTACTGGCCAGGTATGGTAAATAACGTCAAACAGTACGTAAAACAGTGTCATACATGTCAGATGGCAGGCAAACCGAACATCTCCATTCCCAGAGCGCCACTGATTCCCATACAGGTGCCTGCGGAACCTTTCCACAGACTCATAATAGACTGTGTTGGTCCTTTACCTCGGACCAGTTCCGGTAACGCCTACATCCTAACCATCCTGTGTCCTACCACCAGATTTCCCATAGCAGTTCCAGTGAAGAACATCACGGCTGCTACGGTTATAAAACATCTATTGAAGATCTTCACTCAATACGGATTTCCCGGGGAGATTCAGAGCGACTGTGGTACCAACTTCACCAGTGATCTCTTCAAAAGGACACTGGAGGAGTTCAACATCAAACAGGTATTGTCCAGCCCCTATCATCCTGCTTCACAGGGTTCTCTTGAACGTAGTCATCAGACCATCAAAGCACTCTTGAAAAAGTTTTGTAGTGAAACCTCTAAGGATTGGGATAAGCAGATTGACCTTATAATGTGTATTTACAGAAGTCTCCCCAATGAGTCCCTAGGAGTATCTCCTTATGAGATGCTCTACGACCGTAAGTGCCGTACTCCCCTTAAGGCTTTCAAAGACTCTCTCAGAGATGCCACCTTCAGTGAGCATCAGAATGTGCCCCAGTTTCTTCAAAACCTTCAACACATTCTAGAGAGAGTCCACCGTTTTGCCCATGATAATCTATTGAAAGCCCAGGAGAGAATGAAGACTCATTACGACCAGACCAGCAAAGTAAGAAAATTCAAGCCGGGAGACTTCGTCCTTACATACTTCCCTATCCCAGGTTCACCTTTACAAAACAGGTTTTCAGGACCCTACCGTGTCAAAGAGTGCCGGAATAACAACAACTACGTCATAGAAACTCCAGATAGGCGGCGGAAGACCCAGCTGTGCCACGTCAACCTCCTGAAGCAATATAATGGTACTCCTCCCACTGTCCTGACTAACTGTTCTACCTTCACAGAACCCTACATCCACAGTGAGACCTTCCCAGCTTCTCCTCCCGAAAGCACTGACAAGGAGTCAGCGCTTTCTAATTCCGAAATCCTTAATGATCTTCCCAAATGCTTTCAGGATAATAATCGTGCTCCTTTGCCCTATTCTAATTCCACTCTCACCTCGTCAGATAAGCCCTTCATCCTCCATGTCGACGCCAGTGGTACCGACGTTGGTGGTGTCGCGATGCAGCAACGAGGCGAGGAGAATACACCTGTCAGCGACTACTGCTACAGGGAACTACGGAACAATTGGCAAGGAGCTACTCTTCATCATCCTGAAGCTCAAGCACTTCACTCCACACCTGAAAAGTGCTCGGTCCACCATCAACACGGACCACACCACCCTACACCTCCTGCAGCACGCCCACTTCTCATCTCAACGTCTTCTACTATGGGCTTGCTAACTGCAGAAAATCTACCTGGAGACACGCTATACCAAGATTCCGACAACATCTTAGCCCATGATCTCTCCAGAGTTTATGAAGTAGAAGCGACTCCATCTATTACTCCACCACATAACGACGTACTTCTTCCAGAACCGCAGGCTTCGGGGGAGAGTTGTGACGATAATCTCCTTCAAGAGATTGAGCCTGCTCTTCCCTCCACAAATACGTCGTCACCTCTATATAAAACTACTATGGAAGAAATGTCCAACAACGACAACAACACCAGCAAGGTTTGCCAGAGCGCAAAACGTATGCAACCAGGAACACCTGCTCAGACTCAAACCGCCAAACTACCCGTCTTGCTGCCGGCTCCTCTGATTGGTCGCCGGTCGGGCTGCAACTGCACTCCACCCCCCCATACTACTTGATGTCTGGGGCCGCCACGACCTCAGTCCTCAGAATATTCCGTGCTTTCACAGTTAACACTTCTCCCTGCTAGACGTAAGCTTTGGCGTACGTGTACTAAGAGAGGTGATAGCTTAAAGCCGATATTCCAGCACCTTTCATTTACTTGTATATTGCACTTCTTGTTATTTTGCTCACTTGTCTTAACGTAACTTTTCATTGTGTCATTTAATTATTCTTATTATTTTGATTGATTGATTTTATTATACGAATTTGTTTGTCCATTTTATTCATGTTTTGTTTATTTAACGTAATTAAAATTCCATTGTTAAAGTTTACTTGTGTTTTGTGTGTCTTCTCCTTACCTTACCACAGACGAAGTTCCAGATTTTCTATTTTTTTTTAATACTATGTGACGAGGCCATACCCCTAGCTTTGAACAGCCGAACACCAACGCGTTACCGTCACAATAGGCATAGTTGATAAAGTATAAGAGGTATACTAGGCGAGGGAAAGATTTGTAAATAAAAGAAAATTTCAGAATCAAGAAACTGAGGGTCACTGGTACATAGAGTACAGAGGAAGAGAGCGATGAAAAAAATCTTAATAGAAGAAGGATTGTGGGAAAAAAGTTAATGTACATTCCAATATTCAAGAGTTTGCGGTAGACAGAGAAAGAGAACCCAGACACAGAGCTATGAACAGGAACGTCAAGAAAAGGAAGGAGGCAATTAGATTCCCATTAAACTTTGGAATGAATAGAAGGAGCCAGATTGTTAAGAGAGGAGAGGAAGGGGTAGAAACGACTAGGGTCATGAATGTTATGCTTTAAACATAAGCAACTATTTATGCTTAAAGTATTTTGATTTAAATATAAAGCAAAAAGTCATCAACAAAGCGAAGCCAGAGAGTGGGACTAGTATCAATAGAAGGAAGAAGAAAAGTTTCGAGGTATTCCATGTAGAGATTGGTAAGAACATGGGGAAAGAGTGGAACCCATAATGACAACGAAAATTTGAGAGAAGTATTTTCCGTTGAAAGTGAATGAGTTAGTCAACACAGAGTCTGATGAGTTCGAGGGAAAACGTCAGGGGGAAGCGGGAGGGGAAGAAGGCCCTCAGTCGCCTTCTGACTAAGAAAAGAGAGAACGTCATCGAGCGGAACATTAGTGAACAGAGAGTCGACATCAAGACTAAACATCTAACAGGAGGACTGCAGGTGCAGTCTTTCTATGAAGTCCTGCGAGTGACGAAGGTGGGCAGGAGAAAAAGCACCAAGGTAAGGAGTCAGAGTCAGGCGGTAAGAGGATAGCAAACAGTTAAAGTTAGAAGAATAGTAAAAAAAATCCGGTATCTGGAGTGATAGTAGGCTGGTGGAGGGAAGCAGATATGCGTGAAGGTTAGTCTAGTGTGAGTGAAGTCAGGTAGTGGTCAAGTGAGGGATGAATTAGGTAAGATCTGCATTTTCTTACCTTCCCATAAGGCGTGAGGCCGCGGGTGTTTGGTGGAGATCGCCCGTGTTCAGAACACTCCGCCCTGGAAAATAGTTGAATGTAAACTATATAAAAAAATATCAATTTTTTATTGACATGTGTCCACATTTTGTCTTCATAATGTAATACATGTCGACTAAGTGTCAGTAATACATAAAGAACTGGCATTAATTGTTGTGCTCCTCTGTAATGAAGGGAATGACCTGAGTTAGATACAGTGTTGAAACAATTATGAAACTTCTTTTGCTTAATAACAACGTCTGCCTTTTACAAACCTCTGCTCTGTTCACAAACGAGTCTAAGCTGCCGACGGTGCTTGCTGCTTCGTTTGTTTTCTGATCATGTTGATACGTGCCACCTTTCCCCATAGGCCAGCATTTTCACTGCAGCGCTGTGTGTGATTTTATGCTCTCTCCTACTCCTAGTTTTAGCCAATTTGTTATTGAGGTTGACTTTTCCAATGTCCTCATGGCTCTAATGCTTTAATTCCTTCATTTCTGTGGTGGTCGAAATAAAATACTATCTGTTTTATTCTCTATCCTGGTTAAAACGATCGAATTTTGGAACAATTCTTTGGTGTTTATTGTTCATTGCCCATTTATTGGGCACTTCTGTTGTGCCCCAACTAAACAATGTCCAGATGTTCAGGATGATCAGAGTTGATGCTTTCCCATTGTTCCTCCGAGTCACTTGGCCCTCGGTCAAGACAGTTGTATAAAAGGAGACTACGGGGTGCTGTTTTCGTTTTTTCGACAGCACCCCATAGTCTCCTACTACTTTTTTCTGTCATGCGGTCAAAACCCTTCCATCTCCTTCTATTTTTGGGGCACTTATCGATGGTACCCTTCCGTCTACTTCTACTATTTTTCCGCCACTTATGAACAGCTCCCTTCTGTCTCCTACTATTTTTCCCGAGGAGAATAAAGACCCCCTGCCCCCCCCTTCTGTCAAACCTAAATTTAGTTACCTCGGTGACGCATGCAGTTCTAGTCATTGTAATGTTCAATGACGTCATCAGCCAGTCAGTCTTCATATTCCCTCAATAAGATCATTTTCTGTGATTGCATATTTAATCTTTTTTCAATAATTTAATATTAAATCCCATTTTCAATGAGTTAATATTTAATCCCATTTTCAAAGATTATTTCTAGTTAAAAGGTTGTATATTAAACATAATGAAAATGCAGAAGGCTTTTTTGATGGACTATACAGTAAGTCCTATTTATATTAACCCATGTTGAATCAATCATTAACCGCCGCTGTGAAAGAAATAAAACTGCAGAAGATTTATACATATAACGCAAGGAAAAATAGTGCAATGTTCACACACCTGTATTTGCCTAATGTTAAATAAATACCCAATTGATAGTCTTTTAGATTCGTCCACTTTAAGTATGTCAAATATATAAAACTGCAGAAGACCAGTCTTGAGTAAGCTAATTTATGGCTTTTAACTCATTAGTGAAGATTACAGTATTAAGTTGGGGAAATTATTTAAAATTAATCAACTATACAATAAGTAAACTTCAAATTTGCCTGTTGAATGTGACTGATGGGCTTCAAGTTACTTGGTACTTGGGCCCAGTCTGGTTCATATGATGACAGTGTGACTGGTGACCCTTCCTGTTACCTTTTACTTGGGCCCAGTCTGGACTGGATTCATCAAGGATTACACAACCAGTCACAAGACCTGCACATCTCTCCTCTATTATGTCACCTTTTTTTACATGTAGTAACCAGTTTATGAAGTCCAAAACCCTACGAGTCTGTTTATAACAATAATAACCTAAGGTTGTGGAATTTTCGAAAATCCCAAAATGTTTATTAAATGTAAATAAAGCTGGCATGATGGAGGAAAGATTTATAGGTTTCGTAAAACAATGTGGAAATGTTTGATCAATGCTGGCCGAAGTTCACACGATTATAATGTTACATGCATATCAGTTGCATTAACTGTTAAGTCAGATTCTGTTTTTGTTTTTACCCGTGTGAGAGTGGTAAATGCAACCTGACATGTGTAACCGATCATAAAACGAAGCAATGAAATAATACTCAACTTCAGAATAAATATATGAAACATTAATTCTGACGTATGAAATGATGACAAAGTTGATGATTATTGCCTTGCTCCTAATGTATCATTACATGTGACACGCATGCGCGCAGCAGCTCATTTTGTATTCATTCAAACCTACGATCAATTCAATGGGCTCCAAAACTAATGGAAAATTTCCCCAGTAATTTTCATTCTTACTTCAAACTTCTCAGGAATAAAAGGATGAAAACTGGAAAACAAAAGCCAAGAGAGGTAACTGTACTGTTGTTCACACTTTCTTCAATGCTGCTATTTTCTTCAATGTGTTGCAACAGGGTTAGAAACATGTAATAGTTCAGGTTCTCCACTTGATGTGGCTTGATTCAATAGTAAGCTTGCTCTGACTTCTTCAGTTTTGGAGCAAATAATTAAGCTTTGTAGTTTCAAGTTAATTTCCTTCAGACATGACAACATGTGACAACTTATTTATCCATTTGTCATAACAAAATAAATTTGCCATATCAAAATTTTCTTTCCAGAAAACACAAAATTATTATGCATTCTTAGCTGATGAACTCGTATAATGACTGCCCCAAAGAGGCAAGGGACCCCAGTCTGGTACAGTAAGTGGCAATGATCACCACCATTTCTAATCACTACCTTTCAAATAGCCGAGTGGGTTTCCTCTAATGATCGTAACCACTTTAATCACGTCGTTCAGAACCACATTTAAACTATCAGGGATACCCTTGAAGCCAGAGCTTCAATACTTTTTTCATAACCACATTATTTCTCCAGTAATATTTGCAAAGTTATCACGTTTGACTCATTTGCAGTTAACCCAGTCAAATCTTTTTTTTTAACTGCAAACTTATACAACGCTGGATACGATGCCTCATCCTGTAAGTTTATAAATGTTAAACAGCATAGTAAGATTTAACAAAAATCCTCTTAATATATATATATATATATATATATATATATATATATATATATATATATATATATATATATATATATATATATATATATATATATATATATATATACTATATATATATATATATATATATATATATATATATATATATATATATATATATATATATATATATATATATATATATATATATATATATATATATATGTCGTACCTAGTAGCCAGAACGCACTTCTTGGCCTTCTATGCAAGGCCCGATTTGCCTCATAAGCCAATTTTCATGAATTAATTGTTTTTCGACTACCTAACCTACCTAACCTAACCTAACCTTTTCGGCTACCTAACCTAACCTAACCTATAAAGATAGGTTAGGTTAGGTTAGGTAGGGTTGGTTAGGTTCGGTCATATATCTACGTTAATTTTAATTCCAATAAAAAAAATTGACCTCTTACATAATGAAATGGGTAGCTTTATCATTTCATAAGAAAAAAATTAGAGAAAATATATTAATTCAGGAAAACTTTGCTTATTAGGCAAATTGGGCCTTGCATAGTAGGCTGAGAAGTGCGTTCTGGCTACTAGGTACGACATATATATATATATATATATATATATATATATATATATATATATATATATATATATATATATATATATATATATATATATATATATATATATATGTCGTACCTAGTAGCCAGAACGCACTTCTCAGCCTAATATGCAAGGCCAAATTTGCCTAATAAGCCAAGTTTTCATGAATTAATTGTTTTTCGACTACCTAACCTACCTAACCTAACCTAACCTAACTTTTTCGGCTACCTAACCTAACATAACCTATAAAGATAGGTTAGGTTAGGTTAGGTAGGGTTGGTTAGGTTCGGCCATATATCTACGTCAATTTTAACTCCAATAAAAAAAAAATTACCTCATACATAATGAAATGGGTAGCTTCATCATTTCATAAGCAAAAAATTTGAGAAAATATATTAATTCATGAAAACTTGGCTTATTAGGCAAATCAGGCCTTGCATAGTAGGCTGAGAAGTGCGTTCTGGCTATTAGGTACGACATATATATATATATATATATATATATATATATATATATATATATATATATATATATATATATATATATATATATATATATATATATATATATATATATATATATATATATATATATATAACTGAAAACTCACACCCCAGAAGTGACTCGAACCCATACTCCCAGAAGCAACGCCACTGGTATGTACAAGACGCCTTAATCCACTTGACCATCACGACCGGACATAATGAGGTGATAGCCTAAGCTATTTGAACCACCCCACCGCCGGCACTCGGATAGTAATCTTGGGCATAGCATTTTACCAAATCACCTCATTCTTTGGGGCACACGTGAGGAACACAAATGCGAACAAGCCTGAATCAGGCTTGTTCGCATTTGTGTTCCTCACGTGTGCCCCAAAGAATGAGGTGATTTGGTAAAATGCTATGCCCAAGATTACTATCCGAGTGCCGGCGGTGGGGTGGTTCAAATAGCTTAGGCTATCACCTCATTATGTCCGGTCGTGATGGTCAAGTGGATTAAGGCGTCTTGTACATACCAGTGGCGTTGCTTCTGGGAGTATGGGTTCGAGTCACTTCTGGGGTGTGAGTTTTCAGTTGCATATTGTCCTGGGGACCATTCAGGCTTGTTCGCATATATATATATATATATATATATATATATATATATATATATATATATATATATATATATATATATATATATATATATATATATATATGTCGTACCTAGTAGCCAGAACGCACTTCTCAGCCTACTATGCAAGGCCCGATTTGCCTAATAAGCCAAGTTTTCATGAATTAATTGTTTTTCGACTACCTAACCTACCTAACCTAACCTAACTTACCTTTTTCAGCTACCTAACCTAACCTAACCTATAAAGATAGGTTAGGTTAGGTTAGGTAGGGTTGGTTAGGTTCGGTCATATATCTACGTTAATTTTAACACCAATAAAAAAAAATTGACCTCATACATAATGAAATGGGTAGCTTTATCATTTCATAAGAAAAAAAATAGAGAAAATATATTAATTCATGAAAACTTGGCTTATTAGACAAATCGGGCCTTGCATAGTAGGCTGAGAAGTGAGTTCTGGCTACTAGGTACGACATATATATATATATATATATATATATATATATATATATATATATATATATATATATATATATATATATATATATATATATATTTATATATATTTATATATATATATTTATATATATATATATATATATATATATATATATATATATATATATATATATATATATATATATATATATATATGTCGTACCTAGTAGCCAGAACTCACTTCTCAGCCTACTATTCAAGGCCAGATTTGCCTAGTAAGCCAAGTTTTCCTGAATTAATATATTTACTATAATTTTTTTCTTATGAAATGATAAAGCAACCCTTTTCTCTATGTATGAGGTCAATTTTATTTTATTGGAGTTAAAATTAACGTAGATATATGACCGAACCTAACCAACCCTACCTAACCTAACCTAACCTATATTTATAGGTAAGGTTAGGTTAGGTAGCCAAAAAAAGCTAGGTTAGGTTAGGTTAGGTAGGTTAGGTAGACGAAAAAACATTAATTCATGAAAACTTGGCTTATTAGGCAAATCGGGCCTTGAATAGTAGGCTGAGAAGTGCGTTCTGGCTATTAGGTACGACATATATATATATATATATATATATATATATATATGTCGTACCTAGTAGCCAGAACGCACTTGTCAGCCTACTATGCAAGGCCCGATTTGCCTAATAAGCCAAGTTTTCATGAATTAATTGTTTTTCGACTACCTAACCTACCTAACCTAACCTAACCTAACCTAAAATAACTTTTTCGGCTACCTAACCTAACCTAACCTATAAAGATAGGTTAGGTTAGGTTAGGTAGGGTTGGTTAGGTTCGGTCATATATCTACGTTAATTTTAACTCCAATAAAAAAATATTGACCTCATACATAATGAAATGGGTAGCTTTATCATTTCATAAGAAAAAATTAGAGAAAATATATTAATTCAGGAAAACTTGGCTTATTAGGCAAATCGGGCCTTGCTTAGTAGGCCTAGAAGTGCGTTCTGGCTACTAGGTACGACATATATATATTTATATATATTTATGTCGTACCTAGTAGCCAGAACTCACTTTTCAGCCTACAATGCAAGGCCCGATTTGCCTAATAAGCCAAGTTTTCATGAATTAATATATTTTCTCTAACTTTTTTCTTATGAAATGATAAAGCTACCCATTTCATTATGTATGAGGTCAATTTTTTTTTATTGGAGTTAAAATTAACGTAGATATATGACCGAACCTAACCAACCCTACCTAACCTAACCTAACCTATCTTTATAGGTTAGGTTAGGTTAGGTAGCCGAAAAAGTTAGGTTAGGTTAGGTTAGGTAGGTTAGGTAGTCGAAAAGCAATTAATTCATGAAAACTTGGCTTATTAGGCAAATCGGGCCTTGCATAGTAGGCTCAGAAGTGAGTTCTGGCTACTAGGTATGACATTTATATATATATATATATATATATATATATATATATATATATATATATATATATATATATATATATATATATATATATATATATATATATATATATATATATATATTTATATATATTGATATATATATATATTTATATATATTTATATATATATATATATATACTTATATATATTTATATATATATACTTATATATATTTATATATATAAATATATATATATAAATATATATATATATATATATATATATATATATATATATATATATATTCTATATATATATATATATATATATATATATATATATATATATATATATATATATATATATATATATATATATATATATATGTGTGTCGTACCTAGTAGCCAGAACGCACTTCTCAGCCTATTATGCAAGGCCCGATTAGCCTAATAAGCCAAGTTTTCCTGAATTAATATATTTTCTCTAATTTTTTTCTTATGAAATGATAAAGCTACCCATTTCATTACGAATGAGGTCAATTTATTTTATTGGAGTTAAAATTAACGTAGATATATGACCGAACCTAACCAACCCTACCTAACCTAACCTAACCTATCTTTATAGGTTAGGTTAGGTTAGGTAGCCGAAAAAGTTAGGTTAGGTTAGGTTAGGTAGGTTAGGTAGACGAAAAACAATTAATTCATGAAAACTTGGCTTATTAGGCAAATCGGGTCTTGCATAGTAGGCATAGAAGTGAGTTCTGGCTACTAGGTACGACATATATATATATATATATATATATATATATATATATATATATATATATATATTTATATATATATATATATATATATATATATATATATATATATATATATATATATATATATATATATATATTATATATATATATATTATATATTACCGGTATCCAACACAAGGATGTGAACCCAGGAGCTATCCTCTTTGGAAATTACTACGTCTATGCTGTGCAACAGAAGGCCGAGGGTGTGGCAAGCTGCGACGTCAGTGAGGTCTTCGTCGCCAGGAAGAGTGACCCTTGCTTCAAGAAGTTTAGGCATCAGGAAGAGTGCTGAGGGGTACACCTTCTTGGTGCACCAAGAGGGTGTCACTGTGGTCTCCAAACAGTCCACGGACACAGCCGTGACTAGTTACACTCAGAAACAACCTCGGGTTCAAGATGTAAGTCAAGACGGAATAAGAACATACTCGAGTGACTGGCCGAGTGTGTGCAACAACGGGTAGCAGGCGGGCCCAGGAGCTACACGCACTGACGGTATGGTCAACAGTTACCCTGAAGGTGGGAGTCAGTAGCGTCTTGAAGTGAAGCGTAAGCAACAGTTAGGGACCAGAATGGATATCTCTGGGCACAACCCATATGCGTTGAGACAGTTGTTTATACAGCAAGAGTGAGGGACCAGAGCTGACGTCCCTGGGCGACCAGGGGTCGACCCATCACGCGACAATGATATATTATGTAGCAACAGTAGGGGGAGTGGTGGACGACCCAGGACCGTTGGGGAGGACAGTAGGGGCAGTGGTGGACGTCCCAGGGCCGTTGGGGAGGACAGTAGGGGAGTGGTGGACGACCCAGGGCCGTTGGGGAGGACAGTAGGGGCAGTGGTGGACGTCCCAGGGCCGTTGGGGAGGACAGTAGGGGGAGTGGTGGACGACCCAGGGCCGTTGGGGAGGACAGTAGGGGCAGTGGTGGACGTCCCAGGGCCGTTGTGGAGGACAGTAGGGGCAGTGGTGGACGTCCCAGGGCCGTTGTGGAGGACAGTAGGGGCAGTGGTGGACGTCCCAGAGCCGTTGGGGAAGACAGTAGGGGGAGTGGTGGACGTCCCAGGGCCGTTGGGGAAGACAGTAGGGGGAGTGGTGGACGTCCCAGGGCCGTTGGGGAAGACAGTAGGGGCAGTGGTGGACGACCCAGGGCCTTTGGGGAAGACAGTAGGGGGAGTGGTGGACGTCCCAGGGCCGTTGTGTAGGACAGTAGGGGTGGTGGTGGACGTCCCAGGGAGTTTGGGGAAGACAGTAGGAGTGGTAGTGAACGTCCCAGGACCTAGATTCAGGAAGCTCTGTGTATTTCTTCGTAAGTGGGTTTGCTACGAAGGTTCCTAAGTGCGCCCTAAGAAGATGCTTAGGTGCGATTCAATAAGGTATACTTAGGAAGAAAAATTGTTGGTTCACCTGCGTGCCGATAGAGGTCACTACTGTGTTTCGTTTGGCCAATCAGAGAGCAGCAACATTCTTCATATTGAAGATTTAGCGCTGGCTTATCGCAGCTCTACTGCCTCCTATTTACGTCGAATTTTCTTATAAAATTAGTATATTTCGAAGTAAAACAATGTTTTTTCAACTTCTACAGCCAGCACCGACATTGTAGTAAACAAATATGTTACATTTGTTGTTTACCTACGTAATTCTAAGAGATACTGTGTAGCTGTCCTTGTTGCTCGGAAGATGCGCTGACAATTATTGTATATATTTACTGAATTTACCCAAGGGCCACTAACTATCTAGTGACCTCGAAGAGGACAGAAAGCCGGCGGCTTGTTGAAGGGCCCGCCAATTGTCTTAATTATATTTTTTAGCTGGAATTTGGCATTTACGGCTTCAGCGGGTAGGCGGTTCCATGGGTTTATAGCCCTCTTGGTGGAAAAAAAACATCTGTTTTCAGTCCTACTTGAGAGAACATACTCTCCAACACTATATCTGTGATTGTCCTGTTATCAGTGACTTCATACCAAATGGTATGAGGTATTTTGAGCTCTGTAATTACTTCATACACTCAGGAATATTGGAAGATATTCTTGTGCTGCACCCAGATTTTGCCAGTGGAGGCTAATAGATCAGCATTAAGTATTTTGTTCTCTCCTAATTCCATGTATGACTGGCCATCCTGTGAGGTGAGCTTGTAGCTGGTTTTTGATCTACACTGTGTGGTCCTTTATACAGAATAGGGAAGCAGCACATTGCTGTGTATACCTAAACATGTTTAAAAATACATTGTTTGAGAGGAGTTTTGTAGAAACTGGTAAGAGTAATTATAATATAATGTTTCCATGATTCAGTGCTTACCTCTTGTGAAAATTGCTTAGAGTTGTTTAGTCAGAGTTGATTTGTTTTTTGTATTGAGGCTGGTATTTTCTAAATTGATTCCATGTACAGTATGTCTAACCATCCTGTGAGATGAGAGTATTAGATAAACTTATAGCTAGTTTTTTATCTACACTGTGTAATATTCCATATAGAATAGGGTAGCAGCACATTGCTGTGTATACCTAATCTTCTTAATAAAAAAAATCAGTAATAAAGATTTTAAATTATAGTTTGTATTATTACAAATACAGTACTCTATTATCCTTATTAAATCATGTTGACCATGGATCATTAAGATCTCATGTTGATATGTAATACAAGTCATATTTCTTTTGAACTGCTAATCCATGCTAATCATTCATTAAATTGTGCATTATGTCTCAATTTTTCACTTCCTTGGATATACTGTACAGTACAAAAAGATAGGAAAAAATAAACCAGTAATATTTCTTTCATTATATTTTTCATTTAAATAACTGCATCAATATTTTTACAGCTGACAGGATTTGTTTTCCCATACAGGTGCATTATTTGTTAAAAAAATTTGGTTTATTGTTACACACAATGGTGCTACATAGCCTTCCCAGCTTGGTGCCTTCTTTTAATACTTACTGATTAAAAAATCAATAATAAATACATTTTATTCAGGAAAAGTACATACAGTTGATTTACAAACATAATGTTGGATTTATAGGCAGAGCTAGTACATACAATACCTAAAGCCACTAATACTCTAGCATTTCGGGCAAGGTGTGGGGGGGAAAAAAACAGACTAAAACTTAATAGTAATCGGGATTAGGTATAAATTGTGTTGAAAGAAGGAATAAAAAATACAAAAAGGGGGTTAACATAGCATAAATCAGCAATTGCACATGTTGGTGAACAGCGTTGTTTAAAAAATAGCAAGACATGGGTTGACATTTAGGAGGTAAGTTAGGTTACATGGAGTTAATTAGGCAGTACTTGGTTTAACTCTTAAACTGGTTGAGAGAGGTACAGCCGTTGACATGATTCGGGAGGTCATTCCACATTCTGGGTCCCCTTGATTTGTAGAGCACTTCTAGTTTGGTTACACACAGCCAAATTGAGTAACAGGAAGAGGTCTTGTACACAAATCTGTTCCATGCTAAATGTAGAGGAATCAGCTGAGTATTCCTCAAATAAAATAAGCTGCCTCAGCTTATAAGGTAAATAAAATAAGCATTTCTCAAATAAGTAGCTGCCTCACCTCACTGCCTTACTGCTACATAGCCTTCCCGGCATGGTGCCTTCTTTTGATAATTACTTGTTCCACACCCAAATTGTATAACAGGAAGAGGTCTTGGACCCCTACTTCCCTCTCTCTTTTTTAATCTATATAGTCATAATTATAGCTTTAAGTATTCAATGAATAAAGTTTTTGACATTTTTACCCTTTTCCTTACCTAACATCATTTGTGCAGCATATTTTTATTTTATGTCTCACCCAGATTTAATTTAAAAATAAAAACAAACTAAATAAATTAGAAATGGGTATGTATAGCTAAGGTACACCCTTACTACTAGGTGAACAGGGGCATTTGGTGATAGTAAATGATCCCATCAGGCAGGGCTCATCACCTTCTCTCATATTTCATGTTCACCAGTGTTTATTTACTTAATAACTACTGGTATAATATCTTGCTATTATAAAACTAGTTCTACTATCATCAAACACATATTTACTTCAAGTTTCAAGCAGAGAATGCATATATAACTAACACGAAGGATTCCTCTTCACTAGATTCACCAGCTATAATATTTTGGTCATGTTCCAATATCATAAATCGATCCCAGTGTTATGTAGTAGAGAAAAAATGACTTATATCCAGTTTACGTAAAGCTACGAGTGGTCGAAACCACACTTAAATCCCGGAATGAACTTACGAAGGTTTTTCCACTTAGGGTACCTACTTGAATACGGACCTAGCCGCCACGAAGGCGCTAAGAAGGAATTCGCTCTTAGCTAAGAGGAAAAACCTTCGTAAGTACCTTCCTGAATCCGGCCCCAGGGACTTTGGGGAGGACAGTAGGGGTGGTGATGAACATCCCAGGGCCCTTTTTTGGAAATATCCAACACTAATTACTTATCCCGAATACAATAGGATGTATTTCCTGTATTAGGCATCATGATTATCTAATACTCATTTACTAATCCTTAGTAGAATGGGACGTATTTCCTGTACTTAGTGTCATAACTAACACTACTAATCCGTAGTTTAGTGATACAGAATTCATTGCATTAGGATATGGAACGTCATGTAATTCCTCCTAAATCATGGCAGTGTTGCGTCAACCACCCTCGTGGAATAAATTTCAACATATCTGTAGATCTAATAGAAGTCCAATCATTTACTTTTCTTTATTCGGGATAAATCATTTATTAATAAGTTTACTTTGTAAACTTACCCAGCTAGAAAGCTTGGTAGGATTTTTCCCTTACCCAACTAGATAGCTGTTCCAGTGAATAACATTATAATATAAAATATTTTCCACTTCCAAGCTTCTCATTTTATTAGAGCAGTCTACATTAACTGACTTGCACTGCAAAAAATTACAATACCGTATAACACATTTATTTATGACATTAATATTCGTCATACACACTTCCTTCCCTATTTAACTTCTAATAATTAAAATCATTTAAGCTCGGGCCCCCAATGGGAGCTATTGTGCATGCATGTGTTCCCGAGAGGGAAGTAGGACTCGCCATATTTGATCCACTGGCAGCAAGGTGTACCGAAGCGGTCCTTCCAAATCTTACAATCCTGCAAGAATCCATACTTCTCCAGGCTTCAGATTGAGGGTGCAGCTTACCAGAATCACGGACACCAGTTTCGGCAGGTAATTTACCACCTAGTATTATTTAATGAGCTCTTAAATATGTTCTAATGTAGGTACCTTGTCGTGATGCTGTAGGCAAAACAATACACCCATGTGAGTGCTGCTTTCACCCCTCCTTTTATTCTAGATCTTGCATTTAAATGTGTGATTACTAGTTTGGAGTGGAAATTATGGAAGTTAATTATTGCAGCGTGGTGTAAGTCAAATGAGAAGACGTGTGACTGTTCCCTTGATCACGTGTCCCAAGGATTACTATCTCCTGGCTGGTCTCAACGTATTATAGAGATTGGACACACACATCACGTTCCTCTAAACCAGCTGAGAATATTACCAGTTTTAATTAGTAGATAGCGCCCTTGTCGTATGAGAGTCTAAGAATTAGAATTTATTTGCATATTAATTATATACAGGATTTAATCATGTATATGCAGTAGTATTTTTTACATTGCATTTTACTAACCATTATATAATCTATGTACATGCATTTATTACTATTATCATGTATGTAATTTATTATATTATATGCCTTATGTCGACTAACTTCATAGAATACCCCCAAAATGTGCTATGGGAAGCAGCTCTAGAATATACTGAATTTACAGTTCATTTTTGCATAAGAATAGAATCTTTAGAATTTAATTGTATTTAATCATACAGATCTGTAAGTCACTGGTTCTCTAATTTATTCAATTTAAATATTTATTTTATTTCTCCCATAAAGGGAGTGCTTCTTCGATCATCTTAGAATTATATATTATTTTTGCATATTAGTATTATATATAATTTTATTAGCATATAAACTAGACCCAGATTTCTCCACATATTTTATGGTTCTTCGAACCATGATCATTGTGATCAATTACGAACCAGTATAATTAGTAAAATATAGCCAGACGTTAGGCTATCTACAATTCATTAATCATTTATCATACCTGACAACATTGTTCTCTTTGATTAGGGAGTATTGTCAGGTGCTAGGATATAACCATAGAATCTGCGGCAGCATATCTGCCGAATGCATAGAATCCACGGCAGCCTATCTGCCACATGCATAGAATCCACGGCAGCATATCTGCCACTCACATAGAATCCACGGCAGCATATCTGCCACACGCATAGATTCCACGGCAGCATATCTGCCACTCGCATAGAATCCACGGCAGCATATATGCCACTCGCATAGAATCTATGGCAGCATATCTGCCATACCATAGGATTTACGGCAGCATATCTACCATTCGCATAGAATTTACGGCAGTTACATATCTATATCTGCCACACATATATAATCATTTATAGTAGTAGGATACTTGACATATATAATCATTTGTATATACTCTATATAAATAAAAAATAATAAAACCCCCAAAAATAGCACTATCGTGAATTTTCACCATTAGCATTATTGTATTTTGTGCCAACTCATAGAAGTAGCATTTAGACTTGAATTGTATTGAGCAGTGTACAACTCTAGCCTAACTCATTATTCTTAGCCAACCTAGTTGGGTCATTACTAGTAGACCAGCATTGTAAAAGGCAGTACAACCTAGTCAACATTTAATATTGTGCAAACGCAAATCAGGACAGGATTTATCATTAATTAACACGAATTGTGTTACCATATCTCATTATACTTTACTGTGTACCTTTTGAATGCTACTGAGGTGTCACTACCCATCCAACGCTGGTTATGAGCTAAGCCTAGGAAAATCCTGTAGAGACACCAAAGTACTACTCATATATTAGCTATTTACTATTAGGTAGGCAAGCTAACCTCTACGTGAGGTAGAATAATATAGCCTAACTAAGGAATTGAATACAAACCTACTAACAACCGTACCTTCTCCACGTATATATATGAGCAAGTACCATAGCTGTTAATCACATCCTCATAAGCTTTGTAACACTTAACAAAGTAGTCACTATGGCTTACCTAGAGAGCACAAAACGTTCTCTAATCTCATTCCAAGGTCAAGTGGTAGAATTGCTTAACCAATATGAGATTTCTACACGAAAGTCTCCAGGTAACCATGATCAGCTGAAAATTAAATTACAAGTCTTAAGAGACAAAATTTGTTCAAGTGAAGAGAATGAACAAGTCTTACAAAAACAAGCTCCTTGTCAGTAAGACTGAAGCTGACAAGAGGAAGCAAATCCTCTCTGACTTGACCCATTATGAAGATGTTCATGTCAAGTTGGAACACAATAAAAACCTGCTTGAACCAGCTCAAGCAAGCAGCTCATCTGATGAAATAAATGAGCTAGGTCAATATGAGGATTCTCCTCTAATTAAGTCAGATTCTTTCACAAACTTAATTACGGAGTTTGCAACCTCATCCAACACAGCTTCACCCAACACTACATTAACAGAAACTGAACAGTTATCTGAAAATTTATCCACAGGTTCTATGGATTCAGAAAAATCAATACATCAGGCTACTGTACCACTATGCCTCCAAAGTGAATCTAAGGGTGAAACTGAAACAGAATCTGAAGCTGATGCTGAAATAAGGGCTGAAGCTGAATCAGTTTTTTTAATCAGAATAGTGATGCTCCTAAAGATAAAGAAAGGACTATCATAAACCTAGTATGCCAGTTATTGGACTTATCTCATCAAGAGAATACCATCCTGAATATTCAGGATATCATAGAAGGTTTGCATTTAGTAGTGAAGAAGAGACAAGCAAACTAGGCACTTGTAGCCTACACCAAATCTATAGAAAATGTATCCACATCAGATTCCTTAACTGAACCTCCTAAAGTGACACAGTCTTTAGGTAATATGGGTACTAATAATTCATCTAGCAGTAACAGGTCAAACACTGCTTTATCAGTGAGAACTAAGAGTACATACAACAAGTACTCCTCAGAAAAAAAACAGCAAGCATATGCAAGCAACTAAGCCTTCACAACCTGTAGTTGCAGTTTCACCTAAACCGGTGACCCTTAAACGAGCTGTAGGCCGTGGGTTATGTTTGTTTTGCCATCAAGATCATTCCTCATATAAAGGTACAAGTTATCCTAATAGAGTCACCCGAGTCAGATGACTCAAGCAGCTACACAGATGTACCAGGTGTCTCAAACCGCATAATGCAACCAGCTGTGAGACCCCATTGAACACATGCAATAGGTGTCGAAGGGGCCAGCATCATGGTGCACTGTGCAAGCATACTGAATCAAAGTATCCAAAATGCAGAATGAGAGATTGAAAATCCACTCAAGTACAGTGCTGCAAGGTGCAAAAAAATAACAACATGGATGCTCATACAGTCAGCCCTTTTAATCCTGAAGTCCATATGTCACCCAAAACTGTGACTCCTGCATCTACTACAGGAAGGAGATGTTGTCTATTCTGCCAAGAGAATCATACCATTTATCAGTGTCAAGCCTTTCCTGATCGCGTTACTAAGATAAAGCACCCCAAGGAATTGCACAAGTGCACTAGGTGCTTGATGCAACATGATCCTAATACTTGCACCACCCCATTACGCACAAGTAACAGGTGCCATCATGATCAACATCATTCTGCATTGTGTGGAGTTGATAGGCCCAAATCGCATAAACTCCAGGTGGAACAGGACACTTCCACCACTGTGCTATGCTGCAAGGAACAACAAGAGGCTAAGGTACTTAATATCAAGTCTCATAGTAATGCTGTATTACCTACTGCTCAACTACAATTAAATAACAAGAATTCCAGAATCATTACAAGAGGTCTATTCGACCAGGGATCACTGAGAACGTTCATTACTCAACAAGCAGCTAACAAGATGAAACTTAAATGCTTGTGTAAGGTGACAATGAACATAGCAAGATTCCTAACAGAAACGGGGCCTCAAGAATATGAACTAGTACAACCACTAGTACGCCTAGGTGGTTATGTCCAACCTGTCCAGGCCATAGTAGTTGACCACATCCCATTTGACCTAAATACCAGAGGAGGGACACAGCCAGATTTTTGCAGAAAAATAGAATCAAACTGGCTGACACCAAGATAACGTCTGACCGCCTCACCAATGTAGATTTATTAATAGGAGCAGACCATTATTATCATCTTATTGCTGGAACAACCAGACAACAGGGAATGAACCTGTTAAAGTCAGCAGGGGGGCTACTTACTCACAGGTAGTCTTAAACCTGAAGAAGCCTATGCCAGCTGATAATCAATATTAATTCAAGATTCAGTCTGGTACAATTAGTACTAGCAGAGTTAGCTTCTATAGATCTCAGTGGATAAATCAGTGACCAGCAGCCTAAACCGGTTCACGGCACAGCAACAAATGCCATTGACCCCACTGCAGACCCAGAACTATTCTCGACAGTAATAATTGACCACATTCAGTCCTCATAGCATCTCATCGCATTTATCATACTCATTCTTTAGGTTATCATGTGCTTAGATATATCTCCAGAGAGTTATAGTACTGTAACTTAATGTGCATAAACCGAGCAGGTTTACAACTCATTTAGAATCTTTAGATTGCAAGATGCGTTTAGTTATACCTTCAGAGGGTTATAGCACTGTAGCCTAATATATATAATCCGCATTTACCCCTCTACTGAGGTAGATTAGGGAACATATGTTAGTCAGCTGAGTGCAAGTTGAATCTGAGCTCGTTAAAGCATACAACTGCCTACATTCATAGAGACTGACACTCATATACTCAGTTGTCTACTTTATCTAGAATTTATTTAGGTTAGAAACTTAGTTATTATTATAGCCTAAAATACTTGTCCAGATAGGACAGCACCTTAGGCTAAATTTAATTTTGTATAAACACACATAATTCCTCGTTTGATGTTGAGGTGATTTATGCGTCTCCAGTGATTAGTTAGTGTCTAGTAATTCATCTAGTTACATGTCACTGCGACCCTAGACATTGATTTCACTGTAGATTCAGTGTTTCCATGATCTCAAAAGAGACATATAGAATAATACATTAATCATTGCATAGATGTACCTGTGACTACAGATTATACTTGTCACACAGATCCGGGACATTCATTATGTGCGTACTAACCTAAGAATATAACTTCAGGAAGAGGAACAGGTACGTCAGTAGTTAACACTGAACTACGACCCGTTATTTCTCCTCCCGGAGTTATATTGGAAATATCCAACACTAATTACTAATCCCTAATACAAAAGGATGTATTTCCTGAATTAGGCATCATGATTATCTAATTCTCATTTACTAATCCTTAGTACAATGGGATGTTTTTCCTGTACTGAGTGTCATAACTAACTAACACTACTAATCCGTAGTTTAGTGATACAGAATTTATTGCATTAGGATGTGGACTGTTATGTAATATCTCCTAGAATCGTGGCAGTGTTGTGTCAGCCACCCGCAGGGAATAAATTTCCACATATCTGTAGGTCTAATAGAAGTCCAACCATTTACTTTCCTTAATTCAGGACAATTCATTTATTAATAAGTTTACTTTGTTTAGTATACTGCAGTTTACTGGAATTCCCTTACCCAGCTAGATAGCTGTTCCAGTGAATAACATTATAATATAAAATAATTTCCACTTCTAAGCTTCTCATTTTATTTGCGCAGTCTACATTAACTGACTTGCACTGCGAAAAATTATATTACCATATAACGCATTTATTTATGACATAAATATTCGTCATACACACTTCCTTCCCTATTTAACTTCAAATAATTTAAATCATTTATGCTCGGGCCCCCACTTTTTTTTTTATCTTTATTTAAAAAAATACAATATAAATTACATATACATAAGTGTTACAAGGTAATTATACATTCCAATTCTTAGTGAACAAGTGTTTCAGTAGTACAGAACAAGATCTTTAAAAAATAAACTGAATGTTATACTTATTTACCTATAAACGATTTACAAAATTGGAGAATAAATTTACATTAATACAGGGGAAATTATTACCTTTATATATATTTTATATAATTCTCAGTAAACCAATTTTCCATATCATCACCGAGCATGAGCCGTAAACCCCAGATGTTATACCTGATCCTGCCTCGCAAGAACTTCAATATTTTGTCTACTGAGTAACCTTCCAGCCTGCCTATCCACACACAAAAAATGTAATCAGAAAGTAACATAATTATTGTATTCCTAATTTTCTTGCATTTTATGTCAATATGAAACATTAAAAACCTCATTAACTCCACTCTAGTACTTGGTCCACATAAAGCTTTAAGAGTATCTCTAATCCAGTTTACAAGAACAACTTTCTGCTTACAGAAATAAAATATATGCATATTATTTTCAATTTCAGTACATTGGTCACACCTATTGTCCTTAATGCCCAACATCACCAACCTATCATTAGTAGGGAGGGTCTCATGAATATAGCGATACAACAGCTCACGTTGTTTTGGGGCAATAAATTTAACATGAAGGTTTGCCCATATTACTTGCCAGCTAAAGAGTAGATATGCCTCCTCTACTCTAGGAACTATATTTGGAAGTATAACATCATACACTTGTTTACTGTTCATCATTAAAAAAACCTTCAATATTACAAATCCGCCTGAGAACATCAATTGCACATGAATAAAAGTGCGGTGAAATAAAGGCAAGGTCAGTATACTCTGGCATATGTATCAAATAGCTAACACGTAATTTACAATAGTAATTTCCTAGTGCATTTACACTATCCCTCTGCATTATCTCCTTTCTAAAAGTAACACATAAGATTGCCAATGACTTATGGTACACATTCAGTATTCCTATTCCACCGTTTTTCTTACCTTTATATAGGGTAGTTCGTTTAATTGGTTGGTATCTACCATACCATACATATCTAAAAATAGTTTTGTCAATCCCTATAGCACTTTTCTTGTCTATCTAGAGATGATTTCGGGGCTTTTAGTGTCCCCGCGGCCCGGTCTTCGACCAGGCCTCCACCCCCAGGAAGCAGCCCGTGACAGGGCTGCCTAGGGAATGGGCCATTGTCTATGGGAAAGCTGTGAGACAAATACCACACTTTAGACAAAATTTTGCAATTGATTATTACAGCCTTCTGAAACAGGGTCAATTTCCTATTTGACAACATATTCGTTGCAACTATTATATTCCCACATAGTACTTGCCAATTCGTAACCAATGTTGTTTCATATGTCTTTCACCAGCAAATCCCAAGAGCTTTAATAGACTCCACTACCTTGAACCATGAACCTGTCCAGTTAACCTTATTACACTAACTGCCAAGCCCCATCATACACGTTTTGTTCTTGTTAATAACAGCACCTGTCGCTCGTTCAAAGTTGTCTAACTCATTCTGAACATTCACCACCGAGTCTTCTGTCGACACAAAAATAGTTGTATCGTCTGCATAACCAACAACAGGAAGTGTCATTGCATTAGGAAGACGAGGTGGAACAATAAAGTCATTGCTTTTTATTGCCAAGTACAGTGGCTCTTGAAATATAACATACAAAATCATTGAAAGGGGACATCCCTGACGTACAGATCTTTCAACTGAAAAAGGTTTACTTAAGACTCCATTGATACAGACGCTGCTCCGACACTCTTTATAAAGCATACGGATCCAATCAATAAATTCTTGTGCCACTCCTACCCTATCCAATATTTCTAATACAAACTGAACATCAACAGGGTCAAAGGCTTTCGACCAGTCGAGGTTTATCATGGAGGAAGGAACATTATTCTCAGACACATAATACACAACATCCCTAATTACATTATTACAATTGATTATAGATCTTCCAGGCACACCACAAAACTGTTCCTCTGATATAAGTTTATCCATTGCAATCCTAAGTCTATTTGCCAACAGTTTCGATATTATTTTATAATCCTGGTTTAGTAGGGAAAGTGGCCTCCAGTTCGTTAGAATATGCAAATCACCCGTTTTAGGTATCATCTTAATAATCCCATGAGATTGTGACATGCTAAGCTTCCTATGCTGTATGCTATACTGCACCACTTGTACAAAGTCTTTACCAATGACATCCCATAGATAGAAATAAAATTCTGCCGGGAACTCATCACAGCCAGGTGATTTACCCTTCTTTAAACTCTTGACAATACTCCACACTTCCTGCTTATCTACATCTAACAATAATGACGTGTTGTCATCCTGGGTTAAAACCCGTGTACATTTTCCAAGGAAATACTCCCGCATACCTTGGTCCACGTTCACTTGTTTGTACAATTTCTCTAATTCACCCCGAACATAACATACAATCCCATCCGTATTCGTCATATCCGTCCCATCACCTGCTTTAATACTAGTCACAAGTGCTGTACCCTTGTTATTCTTGACTTTACTTAACAAATAAGGAGAGAGTTTTTCACTATACATCTTATCATTAATCTGGAGGCGAACATTGACTCCTTCAGATATTTCATCCCTCAATTTGTTAATTCTGTCTTTTAAAATGGTAATTTCTTCATACTTGTCTAATCCCATATTGACCTTTACATAAAGTTGTTTTAGTCTGTGTTGGAATAAGTTTAACAGACCATATTTTTCAGCAGCCTTTCGTTTGGATACTTTCACGAAGAAACTTTTGCATGCAACTTTACACATGTCCCACCACTCCAATAGACATCTGAACTTACGTTTTTGCCCAACCAGATGTTCCCACAATACTTGAAAATTATCAATTACATCTCTACTCTGCAACAGACTGCAATTGAGCTTCCATGACCCTGTCCCCACTTTAACCTGATCGTCAATAACAAGCTTCACCACAACCATACAGTGATCTGAAAAGCTGACCGGAACAGTACTGCAAGAACTAATTTTATCATGGAACGAGTGCATATATAATCTGTCAAGCCTAGAACCATAATTCTGGCGAACATATGTGTATTCATATACACCTCCGTTAATGCTATTTGCATCTTTGAGACCAATACATTTCAAAAGTGTAAGTAAAGCAGGAGATACACATGCGTTCGACTGAATGCTACAATCTCTCATAGAAGTGACACAATTAAAGTCGCCACCAAAAATAACGTTACGCGTATCATTTCTGAAAAAATATAATAACTCGTTAGAGAACAAGTCCTCCCTCTCTTCCTGCGGGAGCCAGAGGGAGCATACACATTAAGTACAGGAATTATTGTGTCAAAAAAGGAAATCCTAGCATATAAAACGTTACCATTAACATCCATTTCAGTATTAAGAACCTTGATGTGGGCTCGCTTAGCAATCAATATCATCGTACCACCTTTCAACAAGGTCGTTGGATTTATCAATATTTCAAAGAAATCAAGCAGCACATCAAGTTTCTTAACATCTTGTACATTGTGTTCTTGCACTAAAAGTACATCCAAATTATGATATTTAAACAATGATAACAGCTGCAACTGTTTATTTCTACAATTGAGCCCATTAATGTTCAAAGTAGTACAATTAAAATTAATAGGCTTCACGAATGTAATTTGAAGAGAAACCAAAATTACTCTTTATCCATCATTATCTCACTTGACACTATCTTAGTGTCATCTTTCCCTTTTCGAAATCTAAGTTTAATATTTGCACTCACGTCTCGATTCTGTTCATGTTCCACAAGATCCCACCATGTCTTATCACTGTTCTCTCTACCATGATCCTCACTCACCGGTTGTACGGTGCCCTCGCTACGTTTCGGTGACTCTTTGGGGCCTTGGTCACGGTGAACTTCAACGGCAACAACCTGCTCAATTTTTTCAGAGACTTTTAATTTAGCGGCGTAGTCCTTCATACGTTCCAGATCAATACTCCGAGTAAATTTTTTCCGTTTCTTCCCGTGACTGGTTACAGAACCAGCCTTCACACCCTTAGCCTTCACACCCCCAGCCCTCACACTACCCCTACCCTTTCTATCATACCTTACTGAAGAGGGTGGAGTTGCTCTCTGCACAGACATTTCTACATCACTATCCTCCATTGTGTCATCCTCTACATCCAGGTGACAACCAATTACTTGTTCCATCGTCACCTCACCAAGGTCAGCACCACCGCCAGCCTCGCAGCTCTTCGCAGCGTCAGCACCAATGTTATGGGCGTCCACATGTATAGTGTCCAGACTTACCTCACCCTCACCAGGGTGACCAACAGCCGGTAAAGCGTCCTGAGCAGTGTCGTCTGCACCCTCCTTGTCTGCATGACCATTATCGTCCTGAGCAGTGTCGCCTGCACCCTCCTTGTCTGCATGACCATTATCGTCCTGAGCAGTGTCGTCTGCACCCTCCTTGTCTGCATGACCATTATCGTCCTGAGCAGTGTCGTCTGCACCCTCCTTGCCTGCATTACCATTATCGTCCTGAGCAGTGTCGTCTGCACCCTCCTTGTCTGCATAACCTTTATCGTCCTGATCTAAGTTACCTTCACCGGCCTCATTCGCACTGGGAGTCACTCCCACAGACGTTTCACTTACAGAGTTGCGGGTTACTTCATCTACCTCACCTGGAACTACAGTATTTACAACAGTGGGTTCATTTCCTGATACACTATCCTCTATTAATGGCGGAAAGTCATGTTCATGAAAAATGTTGATCCGTTCTGATGCCTCCGCCTGGCAGGCAGCAGCCATGTGACCAGTACGCCCACACTTAAAACAAGTTTGCATTTGGCCATTGTATATAAATTTAATATAATGACCTGCTACTGACATTGATGAAGGAATATTACGGTGAAGTTCCATCTTTACTGTTCGTGTTCCATTAAAACACCCTTTCCCTGGGCCATACGTATATTTATTAAAACGAACATTGTCCACTTTCCCATATTGTTCCAATATGTGTATAATAGTTCCATTCAACATTTCAAATGGCGCATCCCTCACAGAAACGCATGTAAACGTTTTGCTCAAATTAATCACTTGTACTGATCCTTTCCCATTAGGTAAACTTATAGTGTCATCATCATACTTCTTAAGAAACTCTGAAAACGCCACATTGTTTTCAAATTTCAACACCACCCTGTTCCCTGGCAGTGGTTGGTAACCAAATATTTCTTCCTGCTTGATCTGTATCACTTCGAAGATCGTGGTGGATACAAGGTCGGGAGCAGCATGACAACTAAACTTGAGTCCTATGGACTCCTTCCGCTTTAGTGGAGGTGTGTAGGAGCCCATGATGGCACATATACCACCCCCAGCGTGACGTTATCCGCCCATCCGTCAACACGCAGGCCAACAGCGATGACAAACACGTCCACCCACCAGACGCCAGTAGCAGAACGAATCAAAACACGTCTGCTCACCACCACGTCCACGACGAGACTCTCGGGCCCCCACTGGTAGCTATTGAGCAGGCATGCGTTCCCGAGAGGGAAGGAGGACCCTCGCCATATTTGATCCACTGGCAGCAAGGTGTACCGAAGCGGTCCTTCCAAATCTTACAATCCTGCAAGAATCCATACTTTTCCAGGCTTCAGATTGGTGGCGCAGCTTACCAGAATCACGGACACCAGTTTCGGCAGGCATTTTACCACTTAGTATTATTTAATGAGCTCTTAAATATGTTCTAATGTAGGTACCCTGTCGTGATGCTGTAGGCAAAACAATACACCCATGTGAGTGCTGCTTTCACCCCTCCTTTTATTCTAGATCCTGCATTAAAATGTTTGAATACTAGTTTGGAGTGGACATTATGGAACTTAACTATTGCAGCGTGGTGTAAGTCAAAGGAGGAGGTGTGTTACTGTTCCCACGATCACGTGTTCCAAGGATTTCTATCTCCCATCTGGTCTCAACGTATTACAGAGATTAGACACACACAAAGTTCCTCTAAACCAGCTGAGAATATTACCAGTTTTAATTAGTAGATAGCGCTCTTGTCGTATGAGAGTCTAAGAATTAGAATTAATTTGCATGCTAATTATATTAAAAATTTAATCATTAATATGCAGTAGTATTTTTTACATTGCATTTTACTATTATATAAACTATGTACATGCATTTATTACTATTATAATGTATGTAATATGTTATATTACTGTATATGCATTATGTAGACTAGCCTCATCGTATACTTCCCCAAAATCTGCTACGGGAAGCGGCTCTAGAATATATTACTAGAGCCAGATTTCCCCACACCGTTGGGTGGACAGTAGGTGTGGTGGTGAATGTCTCAGGGCCGTTGGGTGGACAGTAGGTGCGGTGGTGAACGTCCCAGGGCCGTTGGGTGGACAGTAGGTGCGGTGGTGAATGTCTCAGGGCCATTGGGTGGACAGTAGGTGCGGTGGTGAACGTCCCAGGGCCGTTGGGTGGACAGTAGGTGCGGTGGTGAATGTCTCAGGGCCGTTGGGTGGACAGTAGGTGCGGTGGTGAACGTCCCAGGGCCGTTGGGTGGACAGTAGGTGCGGTGGTGAACGTCCCAGGGCCGTTGGGTGGACAGTAGGTGCGGTGGTGAATGTCTCAAGGTCGTTTGGAAGGATCCGACCGTTTCAGAGTAACAGGATGCAAAATTAAGGGTCTAAGAATTAGAGCCCTGGGCGATCGTGTGTGTGTGTGTGAGGGGGATTGGTCCAGTTACAGCAACAGTTTATCTGCCAGTGTGATGGTGACCCAGGGGGCCCTAACAAGTTATCATGAGTGTGATGGTGATCCTGGGGACCCAAATAACTTGCCATGAGTGTGATGGTGAATCAGCAGTTCTACAAAAGCAAGTAAATGGGAAGAATGGAAGAGTGTTAACAGAGCCAGTATGAGTGAACCTTAGACAGACACAACAGTACTCATTAGAGTGAACCATAGACAGACACAGCAGTACACATGAGAGTGAACCTTAGACAGACACAGCAGTACACATGAGAGTGAACCATAGACAGACGCAACAGTACTCATAAGAGTGAACCATAGACAGACACAGCAGTGCACATGAGAGTGAACCATAGACAGACACAGCAGTACACATGAGAGTAAACCATAGACAGACACAACAGTACACATGAATAGGAAACCTAAGGTGAAGGAGAGTGCGTTTAGGGAACTCACCAGGGTGTGTGACACTTGTGCGTCAGGGTGACATAGCGGACACCTAGGTCATAGAGTGCCCGCACTATGCCCATGCTGGCTGCCAGCCCGTGCCCGCCCTCCACGCCCATCAGGGAGGCTACTCGTCCATGCTCAAACTCCTCCATCAACTCTGTCGGAGGAAAGGAACATGTTTACTGGTAAGCTGATCTCCCAGAACACAGAGAGGTCATGAATTAGAATATAATGATCTCGCGGGTCATAAAGAGGTTATGAGTTAGAATATAATGAGCTCACGGGTCACATAAAGGACATGAGTTAGAATATAATGATCTCCTGGGTAAATGAGATAGATCATGAGATACAACGACCTACGAGAATCACAGGGAGGTCATGATTTAGAATACTATGTTACTATGTTCCCCCGGGTCATACTGAGGTTAATTGAGTTAGGAAACAATTATATCTCGGGTCAAAGAGAGGACAATAGTAAGGATATAATGATATACTGGGTCATAGAGAAATCAGGAATTCAAGATACAATGATTACTTGGATCCCAGAGAGGTTACAAGTTATACAATGATATATCTGATCTCATAGATAACGTGAGTTAGTTTACAATGATCTCCCAGGTCACAGAGAGGCCATGAGCTGGGATACAATAATCTCTCGAGTAACAGAGAGATCATAAACTAATATTCCATGATATCACACATCACAGACAGATCCTGAGTTAGGGTACATTGATCTCTAATGACACAATAGTCACGAGTTAGCAGACAGTTATCATCAAGATCACAGAGAGGTCATGCGTTTGGATACAATGATCTCCCGGTCACAGAGTGGCCATGAGTAGAGTAACAATGATTTCTTGAGCCACAAAGAGGTCATACTGTGGTCTCCTGGATCACAGAGAAATCAGGAATTAGGATGTAATGATCTTACTAGTCTCTAGAAGGATCATAGTATCCTTCATATAGGATACTATGATTTTACTGGTCACAAAGAGGTCACGACTAGTGAGGACAAGAGCTAGCATACAATGATCTCCCGAATCCAAGAGAAGGATACTTACTCTGGGTATTGTTATGAACCTCTGTTATGGTATCGACACCCTCGTCGGAGTGTGGAGTGGCAATGTCAGCGCCATCAATGGGTCTGCACTCCAACTCCTCTATTATTGGACGCTATGTAGACAACGCCTTCTGTTGGTGGTGCCATGACAGCGGTGAATGGCTCCAGTTTCCTGCCCCAGTCAGAAGAGGAGGTCGATGTGGATGACCTCTGGTGGGTGGCGTATCACGATCAGCGCCATCTAGGTTGTGGCTACAAGTCACAATGTCACGTCCCCGGTGAATGAGTGTTAGCCC
The DNA here is from genome assembly GCF_040958095.1 of Procambarus clarkii. Classification (NCBI taxonomy): domain Eukaryota; kingdom Metazoa; phylum Arthropoda; class Malacostraca; order Decapoda; family Cambaridae; genus Procambarus; species Procambarus clarkii. The sequence goes on from NC_091177.1 coordinate 45,852,120, forward strand.
AGAGTTACCCAGTATACTGGGCTACCATCATCTTTTGTTCGGTCGTGAGAGTCAAGTGGTTAAGGGCTCCTGTACACCAGGGGCCAGATTCACGAAAACACTTACGCAAGCACTTACGAACGTGTACATCTTTCCTCAATCTTTGACGATTTTGGTTACATTTATTAAACAGTTTACAAGCATGAAAACTTCCCATTCAACAGTTGTTATTGTTATAAACAGCCTCCTGGTGCTTCGGAGCTCATTAACTGTTTAATAATTGGAAACAGAGCTGCCAAAGATTGAGAAAAGATGTATAGGTTCGTAAGTGTTTGCGTAAGTGCTTTCGTGAATCTGGGCCCCAGATGCATAGTGCTTCTGGCAGTATGGGTTCGAGTCACTTCTGGAGTGTGGAGTTTTCAGTAGCATATATGCTTGTGGACCATTCAGACCTGTTTGCATTTGTGTTGATCACGTGGCCCCTAAAAATGAGGTGATTTGATAAAATACCATACCCAAGATTACCATCAGAGTGCCGGCGGGATGATGGGGAAATAGCCTCGGCTACCAACATCTTTTGTCCGGTCGTGAGGGTCGAGTGGATTAGGCACCCTGTACACCAGTTGCATAGTGCTCCTGGCAGTATGGGTTCAAGTCACTTCTGGGGTGTGGAGTTTTCAGTTATATATATATATATATATATATATATATATATATATATATATATATATATATATATATATATATATATATATATATATATATATATATATATATATATATATATATATATATGCGGAAAATCCACAGAGAAATATGAAATGAGGTGAACGTTTCGGCTTGTTAAAGCCTTTGTCAACACCAGACTGACTAGTCAGTCTGGTGTTGACAAAGGCTTTAACAAGCCGAAACGTTCACCTCATTTCATATTTCTCTGTGGATTTTCCGCATAAAATGATCAGTGTTTTGTGATCGTCAATTGCACATATATATATATATATATATATATATATATATATATATATATATATATATATATATATATATATATATATATATATATATGTAGACATGTAGACATATATGTAGACATATATTATTAAATATGACCGGAAAAGTAAGATTAATAATTCTAACACGAATTTTCTCAATATTTCTTATGTTTCTTTTCATTGTTGATGGTAATTGAAAAATCAATTCTCCAAAATTCATTTTTATTTCTAGTCTGACGTGACACTTGAACGCGTTTTGTAATAACTTATTACATTTTCAAAGACTTTTAGTTTACACACACACAACTATAACCTGCAAACACTAAACGGAGTTCTTACTATGCTATGATTTAAACAGCTTTCATTTTATTTTATACCCGCATTTTGGGTGAGGTGATATGTTACAACAGTTTTGGATGAGGTGAACAAATCTTTCATCACAGGACAGAACACGAAACAATGGGTATTAATTGGGTAAATTGATGGCAAGAATGGAAGTAACTGCAAAGGGCCTATTGGCCCATATTTCTTGATGCTTCTATATTGGAGCGGAATTTTGAAGTGGGTAGAATATAGTTGTGCATTAATTGGCTGTTGATTGCTGGTGTTGACTTCTTGATGTGTAACATCGAGAAGCTCATCATTATCACCTTAGGTGTGAGACCATCGCATTCCTTGCCATTCAAAAATGTAGCCTAGCGCTCTGGATGTCCTGTTCTCCTGAGAATTTTATTAATTTATAATTATTGCAACTTAAAGGCTTACTGATAAATACTAACTGTAATATTATACCTGGCAAGTTCTTAAGAAATTACTCATGGTTTTTATTAATAGGCATTTTTAAAATTGCTATTAAAGCTATAGATAGTTGTTCATTTGACCGTCATGGTGAGTAGCCATGGGTTAAGGGCACAGTGAAGGCCACTCATGTAGTCCTTTATTATGCAGTCATGATTTTATGATTTTATTTATTTATTTATTTATGAAAGTAAAAATTACTTCTCATGAGAAGTTTAGATTATGAAGTTGTTTTATATTCTAAATTATTAATTACTTACACATGGGTATGTGGGACATGGGATATATGTTCCTGCAGGCTGCTCCAAATTACAGCCTGTTAGACTAAGCTCTCACAAGTCGAGCCTGGCCCCGAGTAAGGCTTAGGGAGTAAAAAAACTGCCAAAACCCCATCAAGGAATGATGATGATACACAGTAGCGAATATTTTCAACAGTATTTGTGGTGTGTGTGTGTTATTGTGTGTGTTTTCTCACCTAGTTGTGCTTGCAGTAGTTGAGCTTTGGCATTTTGGTCCTGACTCCCAACTGTCAATCAGCTGGTGTACAGGTTCCCGAGCCTTTCATATCTACATTTGAAACTGTGTGTGAAGTCTATCTGGACCACATCACTCCCTAGTGTATTCCATTTGTTAACTACTCTGATACTGAAAAAAAATAATATTTCAGTGGCTCATTTGAATACTAATTTCCACCTGTGACCGCTTTTTCATGTTTCTTATGCTTAATAGGGTGTCTTTATCCATCCTTTCAATTCCTATGAGAATTTTGCAGGTGGTGATCATGTCTCCCCTAAGTCTTCTCTCTTCCAGGGGATATGCGATTTAATTCTGAAGCGTTTCGTCCTTACTCATATCTCTCAGCTCTGGAACAAGTCTGATGGCTTACCTTTGAATCTTCTCTAACTTTGTCTTGTGTTTAACTAGGTATGGACTCCACGCTGAAGATGTATACTCCAGGATTGGTCTGACATATGTGGTATGCAAGGTCCTGAATGATTCCTGGCACAAGTTTCTAAAGGTGGTTCTTATGTTGGCCAATCTTGCATATGCCGCTGATGATATCCTTTTGATGTGGGCTTCAGGAGACAGGTTCGGTATGATATCAAAGAGGATCTTCCTCTCTAGTTGTCTCTTGAAGGATTTCACTTCCCAGATGGTACCTTGTGTTCGACCTCCTGCTCCCTTCACCTAATTTCATTACTTTACACTTGCTTGAGTTAAACTTTAGTTGACATATTCTAAACCATTCCTCCAGTTTGTCCAGGTCGTCTTGTAGTCTCTGTCTATCTTCTGTTTTGATTCTTTTCATGATTTTTGCATCATCAGCAAATATTGAGCGGAATGAGTCTATACCTTCTGGATGATCGTTTAAATATATCAGAAACAGGATGGGTTCAAGTATAAACCCTCTATGGGATTCCGCTGTGATATCTCGTCATTCTGAGGTCTTCCCTCTCACGATAACTCACTGTTTCTAGATGCTTATATACCTCCTTATCCACTGGAGCACCTTACCTGCTATTCCTAACTGTTTCTCCAACTTTTGTAAGAGCCTCTTATAGGGTACTGTGTCAAAGGCAGTCTGCCCACCTTTCTCTTTCTTTCCAAATATTTGTCACCTGGTCATTGAATTCTATGAAACCAGGGAGGCACGATTTACCATTCCTGTACCCATGCTGGTGGTGAGTTAAAATGCTCCAGATGTTCAAGGAGGTTTTTCTTCACATCTATTCCATAACCTTGTATTGTATACAAATTGGGGAAACTGGCCTGAAGTTCAGTGCCTCTTGCCTGTCACCCTTTTTGTATACTGGGACTACATAAGCTGTCTTCCAGCTTTCCGGTAGGTCTCATGTTTCGAATGACCTGGAATAACCCATACTGTGGCATTCATAGGGCTTGTACCAATCCGTCTTGGATAGGTTATCTCTACTTGGATAGGTTATCTCTACTTCCCTCGGATACTCGAATGTCAGTACACTGTGGTCACTCATTCCCATAGGGGTTTCTAATTAGATTTCCCTTTCGTCTGACTTATTCAAGGTGAATATTAGATCGAGTCTAGCTGGTTCGTCATTGCCTCTCATTCTTGTGGGTTCCTTAACATGTTGGCTCAGTTTCTTTGTGTCACGTCCAATAGTTTAGCTCTCCGTGTATCTGCACCTCGATGATGTCCCCCCTTCTCCCAGTCTATTTTCCATGGTTAAAGTAGCCCATGATTAAAAGTCTGGATCAATTCCAGCAGGCAACTGAAGCTGCTGTATTATATTAATTGTTGCCTTGTTGTTTCATGTGTGTGTGTGTGTGTGTGTGTGTGTGTGTGTGTGTGTGTGTGTGTGTGTGTGTGTGTGTGTGTGTGTGTGTGTGTGTGTGTGTGTGTGTGTGTGTGTGTGTGCATGTTTGTGAGTGTGTTAGTGAGTGTTCATTTGTGGTTGCTCACGTGCGTATGCTTATACACGTTCATATGCACAAACACATGCATGTGTGTTTTGGGATAGAGTTTGAGATAAATGTATCTTCGGAGATTAATCTAATAAAAGGTTGGGGCACTAATGAATTAATCCACTCAGTTCAAAATGTGGGAATGTGCGAAGAATGTATTTTAAGGTATATTGAGAGAGGACATGGGAGTACTAATTTTCATAGTTTGTTAATTTCTTAATTTGTGATTAAAGTAATGTTCATGTGAGAAGTTGGATTTTGACCCCACTTCTCAGCTAGCTTACATCTATTAGGTAGTATCATGAAGATGGTATTTTGGGCTTAGAGAATTTCAGAGATGTGCACAGGGGTGAACAAAAGCCTATCTTCCCTGTCAGTGGAGATAGAGGGGCGAAAAAACATATCTTTCGAAAGAGGATGCCATCAGCATTCCAATGAAGTAACTCTCGCTGTCGTAGGTAGTCTCAGTGAATAGTTACGGGTTTCCCCTGAATTCTGTAAATTTGGCCCATTGCAGAGAGAGAGAGAGAGAGAGAGAGAGAGAGAGAGAGAGAGAGAGAGAGAGAGAGAGAGAGAGAGAGAGAGAGAGAGAGAGAGAGAGAGAGAGAGAGAGAGAGAGAGAGAGAGAGAGAGAGAGAGAGAGAGAGAGAGAGAGAGAGAGAGAGAGAGAGAGAGAGAGAGAGAGAGAGAGAGAGAGAGAGAGAGAGAGAGAGAGAGAGAGAGAGAGAGAGAGAGAGAGAGAGAGAGAGAGAGAGAGAGAGAGAGAGAGAGAGAGAGAGAGAGAGAGAGAGAGAGAGAGAGAGAGAGAGAGAGAGAGAGAGAGAGAGAGAGAGAGAGAGAGAGAGAGAGAGAGAGAGAGAGAGAGAGAGAGAGAGAGAGAGAGAGAGAGAGAGAGAGAGAGAGAGAGAGAGAGAGAGAGAGAGAGAGAGAGAGAGAGAGAGAGAGAGAGAGAGAGAGAGAGAGGAGAGAGAGAGAGAGAGAGAGAGAGAGAGAGAGAGAGAGAGAGAGAGAGAGAGAGAGAGAGAGAGAGAGAGAGAGAGAGAGAGAGAGAGAGAGAGAGAGAGAGAGAGAGAGAGAGAGAGAGAGAGAGAGAGAGAGAGAGAGAGAGAGAGAGAGAGAGAGAGAGAGAGAGAGAGAGAGAGAGAGAGAGAGAGAGAGAGAGAGAGAGAGAGAGAGAGAGAGAGAGAGAGAGAGAGAGAGAGAGAGAGAGAGAGAGAGAGAGAGAGAGAGAGAGAGAGAGAGAGAGAGAGAGAGAGAGAGAGAGAGAGAGAGAGAGAGAGAGAGAGAGAGAGAGAGAGAGAGAGAGAGAGAGAGAGAGAGAGAGAGAGAGAGAGAGAGAGAGAGAGAGAGAGAGAGAGAGAGAGAGAGAGAGAGAGAGAGAGAGAGAGAGAGAGAGAGAGAGAGAGAGAGAGAGAGAGAGAGAGAGAGAGAGAGAGGAGAGAGAGAGAGAGAGAGAGAGAGAGAGAGAGAGAGAGAGAGAGAGAGAGAGAGAGAGAGAGAGAGAGAGAGAGAGAGAGAGAGAGAGAGAGAGAGAGAGAGAGAGAGAGAGAGAGAGAGAGAGAGAGAGAGAGAGAGAGAGAGAGAGAGAGAGAGAGAGAGAGAGAGAGAGAGAGAGAGAGAGAGAGAGAGAGAGAGAGAGAGAGAGAGAGAGAGAGAGAGAGAGAGAGAGAGAGAGAGAGAGAGAGAGAGAGAGAGAGAGAGAGAGAGAGAGAGAGAGAGAGAGAGAGAGAGAGAGAGAGAGAGAGAGAGAGAGAGAGAGAGAGAGAGAGAGAGAGAGAGAGAGAGAGAGAGAGAGAGAGAGAGAGAGAGAGAGAGAGAGAGAGAGAGAGAGAGAGAGAGAGAGAGAGAGAGAGAGAGAGAGAGAGAGAGAGAGAGAGAGAGAGAGAGAGAGAGAGAGAGAGAGAGAGAGAGAGAGAGAGAGAGAGAGAGAGAGAGAGAGAGAGAGAGAGAGAGAGAGAGAGAGAGAGAGAGAGAGAGAGAGAGAGAGAGAGAGAGAGAGAGAGAGAGAGAGAGAGAGAGAGAGAGAGAGAGAGAGAGAGGGGGGGGGGGGGGGGTAGAGGGGGTAGAGGGACCCTCTCAAGTACCTAACGGTTCCCCTTGCTGGTGACATAACGTCACCAGCCGGCTCCCACCTCATTGGTAGTGGCACGTCTCGTTGTTGGCCTCCCAGGCGTCGATTGGTCGAGTGCCTGGCATCAAAGGAGCCGCTGCCCAGATTTCGCACGCCAAAACGCCGCTGGCGTGAGATACCCGCCCAAGGCGGGCATTCTGTGTTTGAGAGCTGTGCTGTCAGGACGTGGGAGATCAAGTTCTGGCCAAGACCTTGGTTCCTCCCGTCCATTTCAACCTCCAGCCAGCCTAAGTTGACCCTATGCCACCCCACGCTGCAGTTGCAGAATCCTGCAGTGATGGGGCGCCGTTAGTGGTAGAAATATTTCGAAGATACGTGAAGTCTCAGCCGACACGTATGTCACCCAGCAGACGCAACTGGACTGTACAAAGTGATCACGAATCATCGGCTTCACAGAGAGCAATCCGTCGTTTTATTGCTCAGTAACTGTGAGAAATAAGAATCAAGAAGCGATTCTATGTGTTTGAGTGAAGATCGTGTGCAAATCTTCATTATTGTGGGAAGCGTGGACTCCGTTAATTTTTCCCGTCCACGCCATTGTTCTCCCCGGGTGCCTCTCACACCCCCCCCCTCCCTCCCATATATATACATATATTCCAGCGTGCATTCCTCCAGCCTTGAGCAAATATCACTGTTGTGCATAAAACCGGTGTTTGCAGTGTGCGCGCATCCTCCCAGTTATTGGTGGGGGAGATAAGCCATTCTGGACTTAAGTGTCGCGCGCGCGGCCATCTCACCGGCTGCCCAGGCCAGGCCAGGGCAGGGCCTGCCACACCTCATGCCCATCCTCCCCACCTCTGAGCGCAGTGTTCCAACCCATCCTCCACACCACTCCGTCGCCCGAGTGTTTACTTCAATCAACAGCTGGGAAGTGGCTTGTGAGTGTGGCATACCAGTATATTAACGTGACTACACAAATATTATTTCTCTGTATCATCTGTTTGTGCAATTCCTTGTGTTGAATTTATTTCAGCCATCCGGTGTTCGTTCTCACTAGTTCCCCTACGGGACCGAGTTCGATTCCCCGAGGAAGCACGATAGGTAAAAACCCACTACAACTGTTCTGCGTGACCACTGCAGCTGGACTTTAAGTGTAATTGGCATCTTACACATTCAGTTTTACACATTTAGTGTAAAAATGCACACGTCATTTCTGTGACGTGTGTATTTTACTGTATTTTCTTGTGTTTAGTGTGGTTTCAATATTATACCATCACTCTATGTTAACCCATTTCCATGCCGGTCTTTCTGTGCCTCCAAGGGACATGCTGTAAGTACAAGTAAGATTATATTACATTGTTGACACGTGTGTGTCAGTGTGTTGTTTTATTGACACGAGAGTGTGTCAGTGTGTTGTATTATTGACACGAGAGTGTGTCAGTGTGTTGTATTATTGACACGAGAGTGTGTCAGTGTGTTGTTTTATGGACACGAGAGTGTGTCAGTGTGTTGTATTATTGACACGAGAGTGTGTCAGTGTGTTGTATTATTGACACGAGAGTGTGTCAGTGTGTTGTATTATTGACACGAGAGTGTGTCAGTGTGTTGTATTATTGACACGAGAGTGTGTCAGTGTGTTGTATTATTGACACGAGAGTGTGTCAGTGTGTTGTTTTATTGACACGAGAGTGTGTCAGTGTGTTGTCTTGGTTATTACTATTTTAAATGGTTTCATTGACCTGGTGTACTCTGGTTTAGTGTAATTATTGTTGGTCTCTGTGATTTATTTTACTTGTGTTCAGTATCTCGAGATATCAGTGTAACTTCATGTTCAGTATCTCAAGACGTCAGTATCACTTGTGTTCAGTATCTCGAGACGTCAGTATACTTTGTGTTCATTCATCCTTGAGACGTCAGTATACTTCCGTTCAATTATCTTTGAGATATCAGTGTAACTCAGTGTTCAGTAGCCATTGATCCCAGATCTTACATCTGGTGTCCGTCAGTACATTTATGTTCATTATTCTGGAGTAGTCAGTGTATCCATTGTTCTTTGTTCTTGAGACGTCAGTGTATTAATTTAACGTGATTAACGTGAATAACGTGATTAATTTAACGTGATTAACGTGAATAACGTGATCAATTGATTTAATTCGCGGTGATTACTAATCGTATTGACTGATTGATGTTGGTTAAGCGGCCTCAGTGACGCAGAGCTATAACGTAAATTCTTCGAGAATTAAGTGAGCTGTCAAGCTTTGACAGCTCCTTGAACTCAGGAATTACTAGTTACCCGTAAGACATTGTTGATTTCAGTGACATTGTTTTGATTGCATGTCTTGGTGACATAATAACATAATTATATTTACTGAGGAAAGTAACGTAATCAATTGGGTATTGCACGGAAGACTCGTTTCAGTGACAGGTGTGTCAGTTGTTGTTGTTCAGTCATCACTCACCCCACGCTCGTCACGGATCTCACATCTGGCACCAACGTGGGGCCGTTGCCTTTCCATTGTATGTTATTGCTCAACCCGTTCTCGCAAATTTAGTAAGTTTGACTTATTAAATATGTGCATAGGTGACATACTTAACATAATAGTTTCCCTTGAAAAGCTTCATAGAAAACACCGACCTTACCTAACCTACTTAGTATGTTAAGATAAGCATCTTATTGCTTCGTAATTACAATTATTACCTAACCTATACCTATAATAGGTTAAGTAACAATTGTAATTACGAAGCTATAAGATGCTTATTTTAACATACTAAGTAGGTTAGGTAAGGTCGGTGTTTTCTATGAAGCTTTTCAAGGGAAACAATTATGTTTAGTATGTCACCTATGCACGCAATTAATAAGTCAATATTGACTTATTAAATTTGCGAGAACGGGTTGTATTGCTACTTGTCACAGTCTCGTCAAGCTACCATTGCACCTGGAGTGGTTGCCCACTATTGTTAAGAGTAGACAGGGTCAGCGATACCACGAGCGGTCCCAACCGGAAGCAATTATTCCGGCTAGCCTAGCTTTGTTAAGCACCACGACAGACATTAATTAACGTAATGTCAGATTATTCTGGTCATGTATCGTTAGCATTATGTTTTATGAATAAACTATTTGTTAAATACAAGTGTCTTTACGTTCACACCTTCAGACCCTTTGTACCCAGTATTGACTTTTCCATTAAATCTGTTATTAACGTGATCCCCTTTTTATGTTGCCTGGATTACTTGGACTTGAACTGCGTTCATGGCCACACACATCAAATAAATACTATTTGGTGTGAGAATCACAGGAGCTACTCTGATGACCTTCTGAGGCTCCAAGAAGCTCCACGACCCAGTGGGTGAGGAGTGCCAAGAATTTGGATTCCTGCAGCTGCTCTATGCATCCCTGGTCAGTCATTAAAGTATAATCTGCCTTCAGCATTTGTTTTGTGCTAGTTCAGTCCTTTCCTGACTGAGGTTTCTTGTAACCTATTCACCCCTAAAAAGGATAATCTCACAGTACACACTTTACAAATTAAGTGTATAAATATTAATCATATAATTTTTTCTCATTAGTAGCGCAAATTGGTCCAACTTAATTTAAAAGTAGCTCATAAAAAGTTGTAGTTTTCAAAATAAAAAAATACAACAGACTGGTTTTCAAAAGTAGGCCAGTTTGCTACTTGTAGCTGTCAACAGTCTCCGTGGTGTAGTGGTAAGACACTCGCCTGGCGTTCCGCGAGCGCTATGTCATGGGTTCGTATCCTGGCCGGGGAGGATTTACTGGGCGCAATTCCTTAACTGTAGCCTCTGTTTAACGCAACAGTAAAATGTGTACTTGGATGATAAAACGATTCTTCGCGGCAGGGGATCGTATTCCAGGGACCATAGGATTAAGGACTTGCCCGAAACGCTACGCGTACTAGTGGCTGTACAAGAATGTAACAACTCTTGTATATATCTCAAAAAAAAAAACAGTTGATTGCTATCTAAATTTCACATGCAGTTAATTGTTTTACTCATTATGGCTTCTTCCACATTCGATTTATTAATATCTGAATTGAAGATTTTTTTTCTTTTACTAAATGACATAACTGCACTAACTCAAGATTGGATATTGCATTTAAGTTTTGTTCACCTTCAATCTGCCGCTAATAAAAAAAAATAATTACCACCTATGAGCAAGAAACTACAACAACATTGCAAAAATTACTTTTCCTTGTGTAATTAAATTGTATGCAAAATGTAAAATAACACTAACTGAATAAATACCTTTTTATTGTGTTGAACTGTGAAGGTGTGCGGTGGCCATGTGGTCTGGCCTCGGCCACCACACCAGGCCAACTGTGAAGGTGTGCCGAGGCCATGTGGTCTGGCCTCGGCCACCACACCAGGCCAACTGTGAAGGTGTGCCGAGGCCATGTGGTCTGGCCTCGGCCACCACACCAGGCCAACTGTGAAGGTGTGCCGTGGCCATGAGGTCTGGCCTCGGCCACCACACCAGGCCAACTGTGAAGGTGTGCCGAGGCCATGAGGTCTGGCCTCGGCCACCACACCAGGCCAACTGTGAAGGTGTGCCGTGGCCATGAGGTCTGGCCTCGGCCACCACACCAGGCCAACTGTGAAGGTGTGCCGTGGCCATGAGGTCTGGCCTCGGCCACCACACCAGGCCAACTGTGAAGGTGTGCCGAGGCCATGAGGTCTGGCCTCGGCCACCACACCAGGCCAACTGTGTAGGTGTGCCGAGGCCATGAGGTCTGGCCTCGGCCACCACACCAGGCCAACTGTGAAGGTGTGCCGTGGCCATGAGGTCTGGCCTCGGCCACCACACCAGGCCAACTGTGAAGGTGTGCCGAGGCCATGAGGTCTGGCCTCGGCCACCACACCAGGCCAACTGCGAAGGTGTGCCGAGGCCATGAGGTCTGGCCTCGGCCACCACACCAGGCCAACTGTGAAGGTGTGCGGTGGCCATGTGGTCTGGCCTCGGCCACCACACCAGGCCAACTGCGAAGGTGTGCCTAGGCCATGAGGTCTGGCCTCGGCCACCACACCAGGCCAACTGTGAAGGTGTGCCGATGCCATGAGGTCTGGCCTCGGCCACCACACCAGGCCAACTGTGAAGGTGTGCCGAGGCCATGAGGTCTGGCCTCGGCCACCACACCAGGCCAACTGTGAAGGTGTGCCGTGGCCATGAGGTCTGGCCTCGGCCACCACACCAGGCCAACTGTGAAGGTGTGCCGTGGCCATGAGGTCTGGCCTCGGCCACCACACCAGGGCAACTGTGAAGGTGTGCCGAGGCCATGAGGTCTGGCCTCGGCCACCACACCAGGCCAACTTTGTTTACACTGTGGATATCAGAAACAACACCTTTGTTCTCCTTAGATGTTTCATTGATAGTTTTCACTTGTTTCAATTTATTTTAAAAAATGTATGTGTGTGTGTTGATAAATTGATAGTTCACACAAGTGAAAGTGAAATGAAAATTCATATTTAAAGTGAAAATTATATTGAGTCCTTTCAAAGCATTCATTACTCCACATGGAATGGAATGAACATGAATTCCACAAATGATCAGAAGACTGGCAAATACTTTTAAATATCGATAAATGAAAGTCCTATCATGGGGGCTTTAACAATCAATGTCACAACTACGAAATTAACAGCACTACCTTGCAGCAGAATGATGAAGAAAAGGACCTTGGTGTCAGAATCCATCATTCACTGAAAGTTGCACAACAAGTGGTAGCAGCAGTAAAACGAGGTCACCAAACCTGAGGAATAATCAAGCGTTCCTTTGACAAATGTGTGGCGCTCCCCCACTGGGCAACAAAAATAATGCCAGAACTAAGTTGGCTCTCATACCAGGTAAGGTTGAGGGCCACAGGGCTTACAACACTGCACACTCGGCATGACAGGGCGGATCTCATAGAAACATTGAAAATACTGAACAGTTTGGAGAATGTTGCTCAGGACAACTTCTTCAAATGGTTAGATGTAACACTAACAAGTAGCAACGATTTCAAGCTTAACAAGCCACAATGAAGGACTTAAGACAGGAGATTTTTTCACCCACAGGGTTATAAACACCATGGAACCGTCTACCCGCCAAAGCCGTAAATGCCAGAACTCTGCTTACCTTTAAAATCCAGCTTGAAAAAGACATTAGGACAAATGGGGGGACCATAGACAAGCCGACGGCTTTTCGTCGTCATCGAAGCCACTAGTGCTTTAGTGGCCCTCAGATAAATTGTAGTAAATAATTCACAAAAAAACTACAATTGAGCACGAATGATATTACCTAGGTGAGGGTGTAAGCCATGGGTAAGGGCATATAAATGGATGAAGGTGAAATCCACGAGTGAAAGATATAAAGCATGTGTGACGATGTAAACCATGGGTCAGGATGTAGACCATGGGTCAGGGTCTACATCACTGGTTAAAGTGTATACCAATAACGAGTGACACCTGGGTGAGGGGAGTGCACCAAGGGTGAGGGTGTAGACCATGGGTGAGTGTGTAGACCAAGGGTGAGGGTGTAGACCAAGGGTGAGGGTGTAGACCATGGGTGAGTGTGTAGATCATGGGTGAGGGGTGTAGATCATGGATGAGGGATAAAATCATGAGTTAGGGGTGTAATGAAAACTTTATAAACATAATACACATGGGTGTTGGTCTGCCTGATGTAATAATTGGCTCGATATAAGGGACAATATGAACAGACGGAGTAAGCCACCATTGTGCCACCCACATTTGACAACCGGCGGTATAAAATGACAAAGCTACCCATTTCATTATGTATGAGGTCAATTTTTTTTTTATTTGAGTTAAAATTAACGTAGATATATGACCGAACCTAACCAACCCTACCTAACCTAACCTTAGGTTAGGTTAGGTAGCCGAAAAAGTTCGGTTAGGTTAGGTAGTTGAAAAACAATTAATTCATGAAAACTTGGCTTATTAGGCAAATCGGGCCTTGCATAGTAGGCTGAGAAGTGCGTTCTGGCTACTAGGTACGACACACACACACACACACATATATAAATATATATATATATATATATATATATATATATATATATATATATATATATATATATATATATATATATATATATTTATATATATATATTTATATATATATATTTATATATATATATTTATATATATATATATTTATATATATATATTTATATATATATTTATATATATATATATATATATATATATATATATATATATATTTATATATATATATATATATATATATATATATATATATATATATATATATATATAAATATATATATATATATATTAGTATATTTTGGTAGCAGTCTTTCCTGTAGACATATATTATTAAATATGACCGAAAAAGTAAGATTAATAATTCTAACACGAATTTTCTCAATCTTTCGTACATTTCTTTTCACTGTTGGAGGTAAATCAAAAATCAATTCTCCAAAATTCATTTTTATTTCTAGTCTGACGCGACACGAGCGCGTTTCGTAAAACTTATTACATTTTCAAAGACTTTAGTTTACAAATACACAACTGAATAGAACCTACGCATCTCCGATTTTATATCTACATTTGAGTGAGGTGGCATTAATAGGGTATTAATTTCATCAATACAAGACAGAACACGAAACAATGGGTATTGAATAGAAGTGTTTGAAGAAAGCCTATTGGTCCATATTTCTTGATGCTTCTATATTGGAGCGGAGTCTTGAGGTGGGTAGAATATAGTTGTGCATTAATTGGCTGTTGATTGCTGGTGTTGACTTCTTGATGTGTAGTGCCTCGCAAACGTCAAGCCGCCTGCTATCGCTGTATCTATCGATGATTTCTGTGTTGTTTACTAGGATTTCTCTGGCGATGGTTTGGTTGTGGGAAGAGATTATATGTTCCTTAATGGAGCCCTGTTGCTTATGCATCGTTAAACGCCTAGAAAGAGATGTTGTTGTCTTGCCTATATACTGGGTTTTTTGGAGCTTACAGTCCCCAAGAGGGCATTTGAAGGCATAGACGACGTTAGTCTCTTTTAAAGCGTTCTGTTTTGTGTCTGGAGAGTTTCTCATGAGTAGGCTGGCCGTTTTTCTGGTTTTATAGTAAATCGTCAGTTGTATCCTCTGATTTTTGTCTGTAGAGATAACGTTTCTATTAACAATATCTTTCAGGACCCTTTCCTCCGTTTTACAGGAGTACAGGCTGGATCACGATACACTCTGTCGGCTATCATCCCGATTGTCTCGTCCACAGGTACGTTGGTAAACAGCGATTCTACGTCCAACGAGGCTCTTATCCCTGTGGCCCGTGTGCCCCGCAGTATGTATCGTGATCCAGCCTGTACTCCTCTTGACATACCAGAAAATATTCTGAGGAAACTACTCCAAGCTTGTACTAAAGAGGCACCCTTCTTGAGCCCGGATGGGCACATGTATAAGCAAGTAGATGGGGTCGCCATGGGTTCTCCCCTAGGTGTCCTGTTTGCAAACTTCTACATGGGTACCATCGAGCAAAAAGTCTTAGTCGACATGAACTTGAAACCGGCAATATACTGCAGGTATGTTGACGACATTTTTACACAGGTACCTGATGTCAGACATCTGCAGGAGCTGAAGGAGGCATTTGAGCAGAGTTCCGTGCTGCGTTTCACTTACGAGATGGAAAAGGATGGGAAGCTGCCCTTTCTAGATGTAACAGTCATGGAAAAGGGCGGAGGTTTCCACACTGCAGTCTACACTAAGGAAACGAACATAGGAATGTGCCTAAATGCCAACAGCGACTGCCCAGACAGGTACAAGAGGAGTGTTGTTAACGCATATGTCGACCGTGCTCTCAGCCACAGCTCAGAATGGAAGCAAGTCGACGAAGAACTCTGTAGGGTAAGGCAGGTCCTAGTCAACAACGGCTTCTCCAATGGTTTCGTCGAAGACATCATAAGAAGGAAAGTGAAACGCCATGCAACCTCTGAAGAGACAACTAACACAACACCTATTAGACTATTTTACAGGAACTTCTTTTCCACAGCTCATAAAGCGTAGGAAAGGGTCCTGAAAGATATTGTTAATAGAAACGTTATCCCTACAGACAAAAATCAGTGGATACAACTGACGATTTACTATAAAACCAGAAAAAACGGCCAGCCTACTCATGAGAATTTCTCCAAACACAAAGCAGAACGCTTTAAAAGAGACCAACGTCGTCTATGCCTTCAAATGCCCTCTTGGGGACTGTAAGCTCCAAAAAACATAGTATATAGGCAAGACAACAACATCTCTTTCTAGGCGTTTAACGATGCATAAGCAACAGGGCTCCATTAAGGAACATATAATCTCTTCCCACAACCAAACCATCGCCAGAGAAATCCTAGTAAACAACACAGAAATCATCGATAGATACAGCGATAGCAGGCGGCTTGACGTTTGCGAGGCACTACACATTAAGAAGTTAACACCAGCAATCAACAGCCAATTAATGCACAACTATATTCTACCCACCTCAAGACTCCGCTCCAATATAGAAGCATCAAGAAATATGGACCAATAGGCTTTCTACAATCACTTCCATTCAATACCCATTGTTTTGTGTTCTGTCTTGTGTTGATGAATTTAATACCCTATTAAAACCACCTCACCCCATCCACCTCACTAAAATGTAGATATAAACAAATCGGAGATGTGTAAATTCTATTCAGTTGTGTATGTGTAAACTAAAGTCTTTGAAAATGTAATAAGTTTTACGAAACGCGCTCAAGTGTCGCGTCAGACTAGAAATAAAAATGAATTTTGGAGAATTGATTTTTGAATTACCACCAACAGGGAAAAGAAATGTACGAAAGATTGAGAAAATTCGTGTTAGAATTATTAATCTTACTTTTTCGGTCATATTTAATAATATATGTCTACAGGAAAGACTGCTACCAAAATATACTAATATATATATATATATATATATATATATATATATATAATATATATATATATATATATATATATATATATATATATATATATATATATATGTCGTACCTAGTAGCCAGAACTCACTTCTCAGCCTACTATTCAAGGCCCGATTTGCCTAATAAGCCAAGTTTTCCTGAATTAATATATTTACTATAATTTTTTTCTTATGAAATGATAAAGCAACCCTTTTCTCTATGTATGAGGTCAATTTTTTTTTATTGGAGTTAAAATTAACGTAGATATATGACCGAACCTAACCAACCCTACCTAACCTAACCTAACCTATATTTATAGGTAAGGTTAGGTTAGGTAGCCAAAAAAAGCTAGGTTAGGTTAGGTTAGGTAGGTTAGGTAGACGAAAAAACATTAATTCATGAAAACTTGGCTTATTAGGCAAATCGGGCCTTGAATAGTAGGCTGAGAAGTGCGTTCTGGCTATTAGGTACGACATATATATATATATATATATATATATATATATATATATGTCGTACCTAGTAGCCAGAACTCACTTTTTGGCCTACTATTCAAGGCCCGATTTGCCTAATAAGCCAAGTTTTCATGAATTAATATATTTTTTCTAATTGTTTTCTTATGAAATGATAAAGCTACCCATTTCATTATGTATGAGGTCAATTTTTTTTATTGGAGTTAAAATTAACGTAGATATATGACCGAACCTAACCAACCCTACCTAACCTTCCCTAACCTATCTTTATAGGTTAGGTTAGGTTAGGTAGCCGGAAAAGTTATGTTAGGTTAGGTTAGGTAGGTTAGGTAGTCGAAAAAGCATTAATTCATGAAAACTTGGCTTATTAGGCAAATCAGGCCTTGCATAGTAGGCTGAGAAGTGCGTTCTGGCTATTAGGTACGACATATATATATATATATATATATATATATATATGTCGTACCTAGTAGCCAGAACGCACTTCTGAGCCTAATATGCAAGGCCCGATTTGCCTAATGAGCCAAGTTTTCCTGAATTAATATATTTTCTCTAATTTTTTTCTTATGAAATGATAAAGCTACCCATTTCATTATGTATGAGGTCAATTTTTTGTTATTGGAATTAAAATTAACGTAGATATATGACCGAACCTAACCAACCTTACCTAACCTAACCTAACCTATCTCTATACGTTAGGTTCGGTTAGGTAGCCGAAAAAGTTAGGTTAGGTTAGGTTAGGTAGGTTAGGTAGTCGAAAAACAATTATTTCATGAAAACTTGTCTTATTAGGCAAATTGGGCCTTGCATAGTAGGCTGAGAAGTGCGTTCTGGCTACTAGGTACGACATATATATATATATATATATATATATATATATATATATATATATATATATATATATATATATATATATATATATATGTCGTACCTAGTAGCCAGAACTCAGTTCTCAGCCTACTATGCAAGGCCCGATTTGCCTAATAAGCCTAGTTTTCATGAATTAATGTTTTTTCGACTACCTAACCTACCTAACCTAACCTAACCTAACGTTTTCGGCTACCAAACCTAACCTAACCTATAAAGATAGGTTAGGTTAGGTTAGGTAGGGTTGGTTAGGTTCGGTCATATATTTACGTTAATTTTAACTCCAATAAAAAAAAATTGACCTCATACATAATGAAATGGGTAGTTTTATCATTTCATAAGAAAAAAATTAGAGAAAATATATTAATTCAGTAAAACTTGGCTTATTAGGCAAATTGGGCCATGCATAGTAGGCTGAGAAGTGAGTTCTGGCTACTAGGTACGACATATATATATATATATGTCGTACCTAGTAGCCAGAACGCACTTCTCAGCCTACTATGCAAGGCCTGATTTGCCTAGTAAGCCAAGTTTTCATGAATTAATTGTTTTTCGACCACCTAACCTACCTAACCTAACCTTACCTAACTTTTTCGGCTACCAAACCTAACCTAACCTATAAAGATAGGTTAGGTTAGGTTAGGTAGGGTTGGTTAGGTTCGGTCATATATCTACGTTAATTTTAACTCCAATAAAAAAAATTGACCTCATACATAATGAAATGGGTAGCTTTATCATTTCATAAGAAAAAAATTAGAGAAAATATATTAATTCAGGAAAACTTGGCTTATTAGGCAAATCGGGCCTTGCATAGTAGGCCGAGAAGTGCGTTCTGGCTACTAGGTACGACATATATATATATATATATGTCGTACCTAGTAGCCAGAACTCACTTCTCAGCCTACTATTCAAGGCCCGATTTGCCTAATAAGCCAAGTTTTCCTGAATTAATATATTTACTATAATTTTTTTCTTATGAAATGATAAAGCAACCCTTTTCTCTATGTATGAGGTCAATTTTTTTTATTGGTGTTAAAATTAACGTAGATATATGACCGAACCTAACCAACCCTACCTAACCTAACCTAACCTATATTTATAGGTAAGGTTAGGTTAGGTAGCCAAAAAAAGCTAGGTTAGGTTAGGTTAGGTAGGTTAGGTAGACGAAAAAACATTAATTCATGAAAACTTGGCTTATTAGGCAAATCGGGCCTTGAATAGTAGGCTGAGAAGTGCGTTCTGGCTATTAGGTACGACATATATATATATATATATATATATATATATATATATATATATATATATATATATGTCGTACCTAATAGCCAGAACGCACTTCTCTGCCTACTATTCAAGGCCCGATTTGCCTAATAAGCCAAGTTTTCATGAATTAATGTTTTTTCGTCTACCTAACCTACCTAACCTAACCTAACCTAGCTTTTTTTGGCTACCTAACCTAACCTTACCTATAAATACAGGTTAGGTTAGGTTAGGTAGGGTTGGTTAGGTTCGGTCATATATCTACGTTAATTTTAACTCCAATAAAAAAAATTGACCTCATACATAGAGAAAAGGGTTGCTTTATCATTTCATAAGAAAAAAATTATAGTAAATATATTAATTCAGGAAAACTTGGCTTATTAGGCAAATCGGGCCTTGAATAGTAGGCTGAAAAGTGAGTTCTGGCTACTAGGTACGACATATATATATATATATATATATATATATATATGTCGTACCTAGTAGCCAGAACGCTCTTCTCAGCCTACTATGCAAGGCCCAATTTGCCTAATAGGCCGAGTGATTATCTTTATTTTCAATAAATTGTTTCCAATTAGTTTCTTCTTCTTCTTCTTGATAGTAGGTGCAGTTTGCATGAAGGGTTTGTCCTCCCGATGACTGCACCAGTACAGATGTTGGTAGAGGCGTTTATGTTGAGGATGATAAGAGTTTCAAAAGTGCTTGTTGCGTTGTGCTGTAGACAGAGGAGCGGCGACTAAAACAGAGGTGGATGTTAGAGGGAGACTTGCCGCACCGTAGGGCGGTGTGTTGTGTTTATGGCGTCAGCTGATCCTTGGTGCTGCGACGAGGCAGTTGTTTTCTGTGTTTAGCTGTTGGTGGCGCCAGGTATAAATGTGGCGCGGGTCAGATGTGACCCAATTTGTTGGTCGATTGGAGATATTTAGCCAGTGCTTTGACTATTTGGTATTTTTCCTGTAACGAGTGGTCACCGCCTCCTAATATATGCTCGATGGTAAAGGGTATTTTAAGTGAGATAAGTTCTTGTTTGAAATTTACTCTGGCACTATAGTGTCGGAAGCAATGTAGGAGATAGTGTTCGATTGTTTCAGGCACCTGACAGTGGATGCAGAGTTCGTTGATGTCTGTTCTGTACTTAGAGCTTTGTGCTGCTAGTTTGGTGTGTCCCAGCCTTAATCTGGTCATCGCTATATCAATTTCTCTGCTTTTATATCTGACATGTTTCCAAGTTTCCCATTTCTTTTTAATGGACCCATAGTACAAAGGTGAGCATGACGTTTTCCATTTCGTCGCAAAATCTTGGGTGATGGTATTTTTGAAGGCTCCTTTACGTGCAACATGGGGAATTGGATGACGGGTAATGTGAGGTGTGTTGTGCATTGCTTTGGCTAGTTGATCTACTAGTTCATTATGGAGAATACCACAATGCGCTGGGACCCATTGGATAGAGGTATCATAACCGTTCAATCGATGTTCATGAAGAAGTTGAAGACATGGGTAAACAAACTCCTTGCACGTTTTTGAAGAGTACGTAATGGCTTGAATCGCACTCTTGGAGTCACTGCAGATTGTATATGTCCCGACTGGTAATGTTGTGATTATTTGGAGAGCTTGATATAAGGCATATAATTCAGCTGTGAAAACAGATAGTTGGTTTGGTAACCGCCATCTCTGCTTGAGAAGGTATTCCGGTATCCATACAGCGCTAGTGACCGAGGGTACGTTGTTCATGATGATGCGAGATCCATCTGTATAAATCGCTGTGGTATTTGGGTAGCAATTTTTCATTGTTGAGAGAAAGACTGAGGCTATGGCTGAGTTTGGTGCAGACTTTGGAATGTTGTCTTCGAGTTGTATTGCTGTATTAGGAGTTGTATAAAGCCAGGGTGGAATAGGGGGAACAGTAAGTTGGGTTTCCGAGTTTTGGAGTAGAGAGAGGTCTATATTGAGGTTATTTGTAGCCCGTGTGAGGAAAGGTTGTGAGTGATTGGTTGGGAAGCGGGGGTTATGTGGGTTAACTGTTGGGTTAATTTTTGATCTGTATGGGTGTGTCTGGTGAGCAGTGGTACAGAGTGACAGATAGTTGGCACACATTATGTCTCGTCTGGTGGCTAGGCTTGTGAGGCCCGTTTCCCCGTAAAGTCCGAGGATAGGAGTGGAACGCATTGCGCCACATATAAGTCGCATGGCATTGTTTTGGATGACCTCTAGGCTCTGTAGGTTAGTAGGCGCAGCCGATGCATATGCTTGGCAACAAGTCTATTTGGCTGCGAATGTAGGTTGTATAGAAACGGAGCAGGATTTTATGGTGTGCTCCCCAGGTGGTGCCAGTGAGGGCTTTCAGTATGGCGAGTCGGGGTTGTGTCGTCTGTTTAAGGTGTTGAATGTGTGCTTTCCAGGTAAGTGAGGGCGAGTCTAAGTGCATGCCAAGGTATTTATGTTCTCGTACGTGTTGGATGGGAGTGTTGTGTATTGTGAGGGTGGGTAGATGAACGAGTCTTTTTTTAGTGAAAATTTGATAATAGGTTTTGGTAGTACTAACTTGAAGGCCCCATTGTTGTGTCCAATCTATGAGGTGATCAAGTGCTGTTTGCATTGTTGAGACTGTATTAGGTAAGGCGTTGTCTGAATAATACAGTGTTAAGTCGTCGGCGTACGCCGAGAGGTTAACAGGATGGGTGTTAGGCAAATCTGCTAAGAATGCAGCAAAAAGGGTTGGGCTTAATATGGAGCCTTGTGGGACACCCGTTTGTATTGGGATGTCATCGGAAAACTCGCCTTGTATATAGACTTTAGAGGTCCTGTTCGTAAGATAAGATTTTAACCATAAAAGTAATCTTCCCTGTACGCCTAAACGCGCAAGCTTTGCGAGGAGGCAAGTATGAGGAATGCTATCAAAAGCTCCTTTGAGGTCTAAGTAGACAACAAGACAATATTTACTGCTTCTGAGAGAGGTGCGGATTTCATGTTCAAGGCAAAGTATTTGATCGAGTGTGGAGCATTGCGGTCGAAATCCAGCTTGGAGTGACGGTATAATATTATTATATTCTAGGTACCATTGGAGGCGAGTATGTACTAGTCTTTCCATGACTTTACTGAGGCATGATAGTAGGGAAATAGGTCTATATGACGCAGGTTGGGATGGGTCTTTTCCTGGTTTAAGGAACGGAAGAATAATACTGGTCTGCCATTGTGAGGGAATATTTCCGTGAGTCCAGCATAGGTTGTAATAGTTTAGGAGAGTACTATGTGCAGTTGATGGGAGATGTTTTATGAGTTCATATGGAATTCCATCCTCTCCAGGTGCCTTGCCAAGAGGTAGGCGGGTTAAGGCTAATTGTAGCTCGCTTAAGGTGTATATGTTGTCGACGCCAGGCATGGGTAGCAGTATGGCACGGTCAATTTCTTGTCTGAGGGGGAGTTCTTGGGCATGAAAGAAGGGTGTTGAGAGGGTAACTTTAAGACATTCAGCAAAAACATTTGCACGCTCCTGAGGTGTTTGACAGAGTGAACCGTTGATCATCAGGGGGAACGAAGGGAATGTTGGGCGACCTTTAATGCTGTTAAATGTAGCCCAGACTTTTGAATGTGGCGTAGTGGGTGTGAGGCTATCACAAAATTTTGCCCATGATGCTCGCTTTGCTGACAGTATGGTTTTTTTTGGCTTCTGCTGTAGCCCGCCGGAGATTAACCCAGTTCTGTAGGGAGGGTTGACGTCTTTGTTTTTGTATGGCTCGTCGGCGTAAAGCGACTGTTCGTGCACATTCCGCGTTCCACCACGGTTTAAGTGGTTTGTTGGACCTATGTCCTGAAGTTTTCTTGAGCATTTGGGTGGCTGCACAATTTATGGCCGAGGTGATTGTGGACAGTCGCGTGTTGGGGTCTACATCGTCTGTATCTGGGAGACAGACAGTATCAGCCCATTTTTTCTTATCTAGTTTCTTAATGTTCCACTTGGGGAGCGTTAGGGGGTGGGTTGGTGGCTGAAAGTTAGTAAATTTTATAATGAGGGGTTTGTGGTCACTTCCAATATCTGGTCCAGTATGAAACTGTAGTTCTTGTTGAAAGTGTGCAGAGCCAAAGCAGATGTCCAATGAGGCTTCATAATTGGTTCTGTAGTTAAAGTAGGTTGCCAGGTAGGGCGGCGAAAGAAGAATATATGGTGTAGTGTCTAAGTAGTTATATAAATCGGTGCCTGCAGTATTTTGGGTACCTCTACTCCATGTGGGGTGGTTAGCATTGAGATCACCTGTAACAATGATCGGTTGCCGTAGTTGGTTTAGATAGAATTCTAGTTCATTTAAATTTATTGTGCCACCAGGGTTGTATATACCCAGAAAGGATATGTGTGTACCATTGTAGGGTATTAGGCATGCTAAAATTTCTAGCTTACCATTTACAAAATGTGTAAGCGTTACAGGTTTACATGTCATGTTACTCCGTGTTAGGAGGAAAATACCACCACCCATACGGTTTGGTCTGTCCAGTCTCTGCATCTGAAAGTTTTTAAAAATAGGATTTTGTTTAGGGGTGAGCCAGGATTCGGTTATGAAAGCTAAGTCCGGTTTGGATGAGTAAAGGAATTGTTTAAGTTCTGTGAGAGATGTTTTAATGCTTTTTGCGTTCCAAGTCATGAATGTTAGGGGAGCCATTTAGGATGTGTGGGTTATGGATGTGTCTGTTTTCCTTGGCATGCCAGTAGTAGTACGTGTTGGATACCTAGATGTGGATGTGGGCTGTGCCTTACTCTTGGTACTGGCGGTTTGGGTTTGTGGCAAGTCAGCCTGTGGAATGATTTTGGTAAGGCGTGCTAGGGAGTTATTTATTAGTTTTTCTATCATCTGTTCAAACAATGTGTGTCCAGCAATGGTGGCTTTGTTTGGGCGGATGTCAGTGTCTGTAGCTGTTGATGGGATGTCTTTTGGGTCAGCCTCAGGAGTGGGTTGTGTTACTTGTGTAAAGAATTTAGTTAGAAGTCGGTCCAGCGTCTTTTCTAGTGCATTTTCAATGCGCGTGACAACAGTTTCAACAAGATCATTTTCAATGCGAGTGACAAAAGTTTCAACAAGATCAGGATTCAGTTGTGCATTTTGTGAGGGATGGTTGGACCCTGGGGTTGTGGGAGTGTCGGTGACAGATATACCAGGTACAAGCAAAGGCTGTGTTTGAGTGTGAGGTAGTGTTTGATGATGGGCTGTGTTTGGTTGTTTCAGTGCACTACTGTATAGCAGGTTGTTGGTAGGGGGAACCTTAGTTTTTGCTGCTGCTGCTATGTATGAGGGACATTGTTTGAATGTAATGTCGTGGTCGCCACCACAGTTTGAGCAGGTGAGTGTATGTGATGTACAATCTTGCGTGTAATGGGAACCAGAGCATTTCCCACATTTAATGTCTTCGGTGCACCCTTTCCAGGTATGGTTAAAACCTTTACATTTAAAACACTGAGTGGGACGTGGTATATACACCTCTAGTTTATGGAGGAAGCCGTTTAACCAAATCCTCTCAGGGGGGATGTAGTCTAGAAAGGTAAGCAGAGCAGTGCCTGTATCACTCAGTTCTCCGTTTGTTCTTCGCATAAATTTTTTGATTCCATGGATCGGGATGTCATGTGTCTCAAGTTGTGCTTTGATGTCGTCTACACTGATGTCTACAACATGTCGGATTACATATTTTGTTAATCGGTCCCCAAGTGGTTTGTAGCACTTGACTTTGTGGCCACAGATGTCAGTAATGTCTGAAAGCTTTAGTTCTTCGCCATGTTTGTGGTCCACTGCGATCAGGTTTTTCTGTTTATTTGGTCTCATATTGTGCACATCGATCCCGAATATCTTGGGAATGGCATTATATAAGATACTTTGTGCTCGGCTATTTCTGAACACATTTTCCTCTTCGCCATCAAAGGCAATGATGAAAGTTTGCAAATCAGAAGAACTTAGCCTACCTTGGTTGAGCTGTGGAGGTTGATACTGAGGCCGCGTGGTGCCGGCATGGTCTCTGTTTACCTCTGTAAGTTGGCGGCGTTTCGCCTCCAATCTGTTTGCCTTGCTGTGATGTTTGCTGTCTAGGAAAACTCCATCTAGATCCTCTTCTAAGACCGGGTGATGTTCATGATCTAAATGTGTGGTATGCAACAGTGGTTCCCCAGTGTCCTCTAAGGTATCGTCAATATTTGCAGGAGAGACGCTGCGCGAACCTCCACCAGACGCCATGACGCTTTCCTCCCAATTAGTTTATTTGAATTATTATTATTATATTATAGCGCCCCGGGGTCGAAAATAAACGACCGGTAAATACCGGTACGTTTATCCCAAGGTGCAATAGCGTCGTAGATTTACACGCGATTAAAAAATATTTGTATAAAATCCAATTCTTATTCGATCGACTTCGGGATAGTAGTTTGTTTGTAACAAACAAAACAGTTGTTTGTAAAATGTTTGCCATTAAGTTTCCGTATTCTCTAATAGGCACATGACCTATTTGGGAGAACGGCATTGTATTGTAACTTAGTGGAAAGACTATGGTATTGTTGACACGACGAGAGTAATCGCCCACTTCACACACTCTTGGTGTAGGCCGCGATCATGATTCTACATTTATATTCATATGTCTGTGTAGGGAATTTAATTGCAATCACAGTGATACTAAATTTAACGCTGTAGGATAAGTGTGGAGTTGACAACCCTGAAAAGAATAGAAACATTTCGTCGCTGTTTGGAGCTCACGGCTAGTGATCGATGTAGTTCTTTAGCTTTTTGTGTGATTTAACTCATGCTTTGGTGACATATACATATGTTCTTATAGATCATTCTATTGCGAACACATTGGTACAAAAATGAAATCTGTACATCGAAAATTAAGGTCAGGACAGCGAAAAGAGTATGCACTTTTCAATGTTGCCGCTCGATCACCCGAAAACGTCCAATTCACCTCGCGAAAGTCGAAGTCCGTTCAGTCCAGTGCCTGGAGAGCATGAAAGTGTTAAGAACTTAAATTATTGACTTAGTTTTGTTAGTTTAGGTTAGGTTAAGATAGGTTAGGTAGGGTAGGTTAGGTTCAGTCATATATCTACGTTAGTTTTAATTAACTTTAATGCGCACGGTCCCCGTGAAAAAAAAAATAGTGCATTGTGCGCGCGGCGTTTTGGGCTCTTGAGTGTAAACGCCAAACAGTGTGTAATCTTTTCACTCTCCTGACACCAATTCTAGAGCTACGTATTTCATTTTGATATCAATGTGTTGGCAATAAAATTCTCGACATGATCATATGTATAAAATGTAACCAAAGCATTAGCTATTCCACCACGAAATAAATAAAAACGTAGATCACTCGCCGTGACGCCCAAACAGCAACAAAATGTTCATACTCTTTTGTTTGTTGTCAGCTCCACATTAGTCCTACAGCGTTAAATTTTATATCGCTGAACTCGCAATAAAATTCTCTTCACAGACATATGCATATAAATGTAGAATCATGATCGCGGCCCACACAAGAGTGTGTGAAGTGGGTGATTACCCTCTTTGTGTTACCAACTCAATAGTCTCTCCTCTAAGTTACAATACAATGCCGTTTTCTCAAATAGGCCATGTGCCTATTAGAGAAAACGGAAATTTAATGGCAAACATTTTCATACAAACCCCAAATCTATCGAATAAGAATTGGATTTTATATGTTTTTTTTTAGATCGCCCGGCTATTTACGACGCGGGGGCAGAACCCCATAAGCAAACCCGCCGGATATGTACGACGCGGTCCCCTTAAAGTGTTAAATTAAAAATTTGAAAAAAAATTAACTCATACATAATGAAATGGATAGCTTTATCATTTCATAAGAAAAAAATTGAAAAATATATAAATTCAGGAAAACTTGGCTTATTATCAGAAATCAGACAGGAACTTCAAGACGCAGGAGTATGGAGGACCGCCTCGAAAGAAACTCTTGAGGAGGCCATCATCCATGTGATGAGAGACACCCTTTTGCAATTTGAAGGACGGGCATACCGGCAAACCAAGGGTACAGCGATAGGAACATCCAGTAGCGTGGCAATCGCTGAAATATTTGTGCATGTTGTGTTCGAGAGGAAACGATCCCACAAGAAGGACGGACCGGCGGTATATTTCCGTTACATAGACGACATCTTCGGAATAATGGAGGACGGTTTCCCGCGCCTAGAAGGTTTCTTTTCATGGTCAAATACAGTTCATGAAAATCTTAAGTTTACCCTCGAAGACAGTGACTCCACGATTAATTTCCTAGATACAACAGTGTATATAGACCAGCTAACCAGGGATCTGCATATGAAGGCATATTATAAACCGACTAACCTTCACATGTATCTGAAATTTGACTCGAGCCACCCACTAGCCTTGAAGAAATCGCTACCCTACTCACTTGGACTCAGACTCAAGAGGATTAACAGTAATGAAGAGACGATATATCCCCAGCTTGATGACCTATGGCATATGTTCAGGAACAGAGACTACCCCAGAAACAATAATACATGCGGCCCAGGAGAAACTCAGAGAAAAAACAAGGGAAGAGCTACTCAGACCTAGAACACAAGAAGTGGAAGACAAGAGATGGATTCTCCCAACCCTTTTCTTCCCTGGCCTTGCAGCACAGCTTAACATAAAACTCTAGGAAGTATGGACATGGATGAGGGGAAACGTACAGTGAACATCTAGCCTGGGTGAAATTCCCACAAAACCCTCCCATGATCGCCTGGAGGCGAGGTAAGTCTATAACGGACCACCTTGTTAGAGCAGCTGTGCAGGTAGATCATCTCAACCGAACATGGGGGGATAGGACCAGCCCCAGGTTACAGTTCAAAGAAATGAAACTTACTGACCCTAACCTAACCTGACACAGGTTAGGTTTGGTGTGCGACCTGCGTGGAGACGGAGTATGCAGAGTGGTTAGGAGGGGCCTACAAGTACAAGCAACGACCTCCCAGAATCAGAATACAGACACACCATCACTCAATTTGCATATGATGTGACCCATATCATAACATCAGAAATGGGGAAGGATGGGGTGGGGGTTATCTTGAGGTTATCTTGAGATGATTTCGGGGCTTTAGTGTCCCCGCGGCCCGGTCCTCGACCAGGCCTCCACCCCCAGGAAGCAGCCCGTGACAGCTGACTAACTCCCAGGTACCTATTTACTGCTAGGTAACAGGGGCATTCAGGGTGAAAGAAACTTTGCCCATTTGTTTCTGCCTCGTGCGGGAATCGAACCCGCGCCACAGAATTACGAGTCCTGCGAGCTATCCACCAGGCTACGAGGCCCCCTCATGGGGTGGGGGGGGGGAGGGGAACAACAAAGTTTGCCATAGTAGTGCGAAAGGCGATACCTTTGACGGCGGAATGGGAGAGGAAATGGCGTACAACAACAAACCCAGAGAAAATCTAAGTCAGGACTGACGGGTGTGTGGCATACTCCATAGAACTCTTTGTCTTGAATTTCCATCCTAATCCCTTACCTTCTTCCCCCCTCCCCCACTCACCCTTACCCTTTTTCCCCGCAAACAATCTTACCCCCTTCCCCCCCCCCCAACCACCCTTATCTTCTTTCCCCCCCTCCCACCCTTACCCTATTAAACCACCACAAACCCTTACCCCTCTTCCCCCACCCACCCTTCCCTCTACCCCCACCCACCCTTATCCTCTTCCCCCACCCACCCTTACCCTCCTCCCCACACCCACCCAAACCAAACCCTTTGATCATGAAAACGCAAAACGCACGCGCTCCCGACTTCAATGAAATACTTTCCTCAATTTCCACATACACGCAAATATTCGATGTCACCAGCCACTAAGATGTACTGTTCTCAACATCTACAGACGCGCCAGTACTCTCTGTCACTGGCGACGATGATGTACTGCCTTCAACATCTACAGACGCGCCAGTACTCCCTGTCACTGGCGACGATGATGTACTGCCTTCAACATCTACAGACGCGCCAGTACTCCCTGTCACTGGCGACGATGATGTACTGCCTTCAACATCTACAGACGCGCCAGTACTCCCTGTCACTGGCGACGATGATGTACTGCCTTCAACATCTACAGACGCGCCAGTACTCCTGGTCACTGGCGACGATAATGTACTGCCTTCAACCAGACAACAGATGAAAACATGAAGTAACGCATGAAAGGAAAAACACAAAATACAAATGAGTCTTTTCATCCGCATGTTTGGAAATTCTGCACAAATGAAAAGTTTGTTTCTAAAACAATGATGGACTTTGCTGTGGTTCAGACAATGATGGGCCACAACGGGGCCTATAAGAGCAGTTGTAGAGCACCTCGACCAAGAGCTCGGCAACCCCGAATTATTTCCACATTAGTGCGCACCACAAGAGAAAGAACAGACTCGTGGACCAGCAAGTCAGAAGACGGAACTAGAAGATGAAGGGTCGAGGTGGACTAGGATTACTAGCTATTCTACTAGGCGCCGACTAGGACAACTAGTTCCACCACCTGGATACACTTGCTACTGATTTGCCTGAGTAAGCATCATTCAGTGTATCAATATGCCATTAGATATCAAATAAATGCAGTAATACAATTTTTTGTGTTTGCATTTTTATTTGAATATTTTATCTCTTGTCTTTCAGACGATTTGGCACAAACTTGAACACAGTAATGCATGCATCGGATTCAACAAGCGTGTTTAGTTTCAATAGAATCGGTCATTATCTAATAATTCCACTGGTGGCACCAACATTGAAAAGATATTTACTCAAAAGTGTATTTTTGCACTTCAAAATGAAAATAAAGGAATATCACCCGTTGAATATTATATACTATGTGTTTTCTATATTACTTAGATGATTGTATTTGTGAGTTTTTTTTTTTAAGGCTTTTGTATTGAGTACAAAATTTCTAAACCCATATTTATGCAAAATTTATGAATTAAATTTAGAAATGTTTTCACACAAACTAAAACTAGTATACAAGACTGCAAATCCAATGGGAAGATATAATTCTCATAAGCAATTTAATATTAAAATAATTAAATTTGATAAAAAAAATTTTCACATATTGTTTTGTAATAACCCGTCCTCGCTATTCCCCTTCCTCACTCTCAACACCCCAGCTTAGCACTGCTGGCAGATCATTGTGACCCTTACTGAACTACCCGCTAATTTTAAAACTGAAATATTAAATGAGGGGGAACAACAAATGAAAGGGTTTATTAAATTTAAAATCAATGAACAAAACTTAATAACACACTGCCACCACCTCCCTGACCTGAATGTGCCTGGATTACTGATCTCCCAGGAAGGACAGAAATCAATAATCATTAACTCAAGGGCATAGGAATCTTGGTAAATAATGCTTGGGGAATAAATTTTAAATCTTTACTTATTGAGGATTCAAGGGTAACTCTAATGTCCATGACCTGAAGGAGAAAACAGAGGGATTCATAGTCCAGCACATAAACATCACATATAAATTTGACTCAGCATTAATAACCAAAAGGGGGAACAAATAACTTAGCTAAAAAATACATTAATGAACACTTTATTTATTCAAGACACGTATATTTATATCAAATTGGAATATATCCTACTCTAGTTATCCCTAAGAGGCAATACCACCGGAGTGTGCGCTTACTTTGATGTATCAAAACTCATACAGACATTACCTTATTTCTGCCAACCCGACCAAAGATGTTGAATGGCTTACCCTCCAGGTCATTAGACCTGTACCCCAGTGAAGCCCAAAACACACTAACTACAATTTTCCCTTGACAAACTTACCAGTGGAAACAACTCCATCCACAAGTAAGGGGGCCTACTAGGAAAAGTAAAGTTGTTGTTCAATGTCAACCATTATTTTTTGACTAGTTGTATATGAAGGGCTGCAATTGTTCTAAGTTTCAGTACTGTAGCCTAAATAGTAAGGGAGATTTTTAATTTTTTAAATTTTTTCAACGAATTTTACACATTTTCAAGTGCACACCTTTCACCAAACCTTTCAACACACCTTTCAGATATAATCATTCTATGACACTTTTCTGACACATTAGCATATAATAAAGGATCTCTAGGATTGGATTTTCCTAAACGTCTTTAGTTTTCCTAATACAAATAGTCCAAGTTCCCCTCATATTATGCAAATATATCATGTTTATTGCTATTTATAAAATCCATAAATGAACTCAGGAAAAAACACTTGCATAAGATTTTACAGACATACACTTTTCATACAAGATGTAAGTTTTATGTAAATTGAATAAAAAATAAAAAAGTTATTTGAACGTTTATGTTATATGAAAATAAATACGAGAATAATAAAGTCTAAGGTGTTGCCATCTGTGGCTAAGGTTGACATCAACCAATTTCTTCCAAAATTGGTACCCTCTCAGATAGGCATACGTGCATTCAGGTGTATAAGTTTCATGCAAATCGCTCTATAAACAAAAGAGAGATAAAATTAAAAAAAAAAAAATTGCCTTTTTTTTTAACTTAATTTTTTTTTTTTGACATTTTTGTTTGATAATCGTTTTTTACCATTTTGGAAAAATTTTGACACATAATTCAATATATTTTTCTCCCTTCCTATTTATGCTACGATGCTGAGACTTGGGCCAGATGAAACCCTTTTCATATACAACTTGTCAAAAAAGTTTTATTGAAATCGAACGAGTTTTCATTTATTGCATATTTTGGGCTAATTTGGGTTCGAACGCCCTCTAAGTTCCTAGGCCCGAATGAGCCCTGCCTCTCCTAGACTAGAATCAATGAGTTCAAAGATTCACTCTAGGCCTAAGAGTCCAGCAAATGGGACATCTGACACTAACCTGGGGGGACTCGCCCACTAGGTCTCCCTAGCACAACTACCCAATGAACCTAAGGCCCCTGCTCTTGGCTAATGAAAAACCTGACACTTGCCCGGTGGCGGTCCTCTCCCAGAAATTGGAACTAAGCCGTAACGACCAACTCGTGGGAAATAAGCTGGACTGGCCACCTAAGGGAAACTTGGGAGCAAGATTTTTATGGCACTAGAGTAGTACTGCCTAAATCTGTCAATGGTTATGACGGAACAGTCTAGAGAGGGGAGGGATTGGGACAGGATTTGGATGAAGATTAGGGAATAGGGGGATTGGGCAGGAGGGGACAAGTGGCCAGAGAAAGTCCCACTTGCCTAAGGGAAAATTTGACTGGAATAGTTTATGGCTGGTGAGGCCAGACTGTGACAATTGGGAGGGGGAGGGGGAAGGAAATAAGGGGAGGGGTGAACAAGGGAGAGTAAGACAAGGAAGGCAAGGGGAGAGGGGAGAAGCTATGGTCTTAAGGTCATTAACTTTGTTAAGTCCTGCGGTCACTGCCACAGGAGAATAGGTACCCTTAAGGTACAAGTAAAATTGCAGGAAGTCCCAGAAATTTTTGAACCCTAAGATCGCGTGGTGGCTAATTTGATAGACCTCCATCACAGTCATTCAGGAAATCAGTACGTGTTGTTGTTGGTGGACCATCTGTCCAGATACACCACTCTGATTGCACTGCCTCAAAGACTCTCGAAATGTTGCAAAGGTGTTCTTGGATAGGTTCGTCACTGTATTCGGCCCCCTAAAGTGTTAGTTTCTGACCAAGGTCAGGAATTTAATGGGAATATTTTTAGAGAAGTATGTAAGATTTTAAAAACCACGTCAGCATTTACTACTGCTTATCACCCTCAGGCTAACGGTATGACAGAACGGACGAACCGGTATTATAGTCTGTGGGTTGGCTGGAGTTGTCGTCGTTGATCCTTCTCTACGGACAACCCAACCCACAACTCGGTAGAGTGCTTGCACTTCACTAGGCGATCACACCAGGCGCTTCTGGCTCTTGGAGAGGGGCTCCACGTCACATGTTTAGGGGATGTGGCTCCAACACTCAGCCTCGTTGTGACGTGCACACACCCACTCGAGCCGCTGTGACTCCCCACTCTCTCCTTAGGTGATATGATCTCCTCAATCCCCTTTTGACCTATTAGTATTACCTTTTACCCTGTCCACAGCAGTGGTTCTTGGTTCTTTCTCTCTCTCTCTCCCTCTTTACTACCTCCTGGGAAGCCTCACTAGGACAAGGGCAAACACCAGCAAATTGGGATACATTTACTAGACAAAGCACATACACGATACATACACACATATAATAATAATGAATCCTATACTCTATAATATCACAATCAGGTTGCTCTCCAACACAACCAGAACTCTACCATCAGCTTATCAAGTGGTATCCTATCTCCTGGTTCACCACCTGATACTATCAACCTCCTCAAGTTGGTCAAGTCTACATACACTGTTGCACCATCAGCAAGATAATATATATATAGAACATCAGCATTTGAATGCAATAACATATATCAGTATAAATGTTCATTGATGCACAACAATGATCAATCGATCACTGTCAGTCCTGGAACGCATACATATGTAGGTAATCCAGCCTACGACTGTAACTCTAAACTTCAGTATAAAACCCTCCTTGACATAAGGATGCAAACAGTCACTCACCTCTCACTGCGTCTTGCACGCTAATGACAACCAAACACTGTCAACTCCCTACTAGTAATCCACCAGAACTTCCCCTTCCACCTCTGGAAGTTCACTACCCTGATCTCTTCAGGTTCTTCCGGGCTTCACTACCAGGATCCTCTGCAGCTCCTCCAGGCTGCTATCATGAAGTTTCCTTGAGCAACTATGGTGCTCTACTACTTCTGCTAGGTTCCTCCACAGCTCTCTTGGCTGCTACACCACCTCTACAGAAGCATGTGACACTCCTCTTCACTGCTTCTCCTCACAGCTCGAGGTCCTCTGCTTCACTACCTTGGAGTCTCATCAATTGCCTCATCTAGGCTGGCTTCGAAGTTCTCAGCAACTTCTTCCCCAAAGACAAACCTGCAACCCATCGACACTCCAATAAAATGTTCCCCTTTAACACATAAACAAAAATAATCACACAATATGTTTGCCTTAAATCTCTATCTGTCCTCTACATACAGTGAGAGTGGACTCCCCCGTTTTGGGCGGGTCCATACTCCACCTCGCCCGGCGGCGGTCCTCACTCGCTGGGAGGGTCTTCCTCCGTCAGGAGCTGGGCTCCCTCAGTCGTCTGTCAGAGCTCAGAGGGGACGGACGTCGCTCCGTACTCCTCCCTCTTCACTCTCCTATTTCAGGCTTTCTGCCTTATTAAAACATGTCTAACTTATAAATAAACATCGCTACTGTCGCTGGGCACACGACCAACTACAAGCAATCACTATGAACTGGCGTATATCGTGCTTACCACAGATTAAATGGTCGAGGACGCTTTCCCTCTGATGGCGTCTGGTCACGGCGCTTACACCGCCCACAATAATGTCTCTGGCCGGCTTGATACTCTCTTCTTCGACCAGGACTTGAGACCACAACGTTCCCAGCTCGGTTCCACAGCTGGCACGTCTACACACTTCTCTTCTCTTAGAGATATATCACTAGGGGTTCCCTTCTGGCGGGAGCTCACGGAGCGCGGCTTTCCCCTGCGATGTCTGGCACTCAAGTGAGGTCAAGGTCCTCCGGAAGCGAGCCTCACGCCTCCAGCAAAATGTCCACATCTCCTAGCCAGTCATTTATCTGTTTTCTCCTTCATTGCCCATAATCTCAAACTGTTATACATATCCAAGCAACTATTTTACATATGCGTTATCACTTCAATATATGCTAGACCTTCTAATCAGGTCAGGCTTGATGAATAACTCTCAAGGAGGGAGACTCGTTTCTCCTGTAGGCTGAGATCATAACACCGGTCAGTTAAAGATATGCTTGCAATCATCCAGAGCACGATGCAAATTCATGGGACGAACACCTGCCCTACATCCAGCTGGCTCTGAACACTATCATCCATCAGTCAATTAACACCCAACCCCTTTTGCTTTTCACAGTCCTTCATGTAATTTCCCATCAGGTATGTTTAACAGACGTAACATTGTATATGAGGAAGATTACCCATCAGAGGTCCAAAATAAGATGAAAAATGGATGGAGAATTGCAGCTAGGGCTTCCAAGACAGCACGAGACTGCTATGCTCAGCTTTATGACAAGAAGGTACGACCTCTTGATTTGAAAATCGGAAGTCTTGTGCTGAGAGTTAATGAAGCAGCTCCTGCCAATCATAGTAGGAAACTTGCGCCTAGATGGCGGGGCCCTTATCGAGTATTTGAAAGAAAAGGTCCGGTTAATTTTGTTATAAAAGGTATTTTTGAGGACTAAGTTGAGAGCACGATTTTTATGGCACTAGAGTTGTACTGACCCTAAATCTGTCAATGGTTATGGCGGAACAGCCCAGAGAGGGGAGTGATTGGGGACGAGGGATTGGGACAGGATTTGGGCGAAGATTAGGGAATAGGGGGATTGGGCAGGAGGGGACGAGTGGTCAGAGACAGTCCCACTTGCCTAAGGGAAAATTTGACTGTAGTTTATGGCTGGTGAGGCCAGACTGTGACAATTGGGAGGGGAGGGGGAAGGAAATAAGGGGAGGGTTGAACAAGGGAGAGTAAGACAACGAAGACAAGGGGAGAGGGGAGATGGGGAGAGGGAAGAAAGGGGAGAAGGGAAGAAGCCATGGTCTGAGCACAGATCATTACAGTTTTTAATACAACAATACACACAAATTAACCTCTGCTCTGGGTACTCCTAAGCAAATGCCTTAGATCACTCCACTACTACATCGTACAAAAACACTGGAACCTAGAATACAACTTAATCCTGTAAGGTTCCTGAGGTTTACTCTGAAGCCTAACCAGGGTTTCTCACAAGGGGGCCCCATGCACTCTGGCTTGTAGTCCTAGAGTTCTACCTCACATGTTTCTCGTCAAATGCACAAAGAAATCGCATTTACGTGATGTATCTATGAGAAAATGAGTAGGAACCATGAGAAGGATTCAAACCCGTACATTTGGTACTCTCAAGCACACGCATTTGAGACACGTCCATAGCACTGTCTCACTCGCTGGTGTCGTGAGCCTACACTCATCAGGTACACCATGACATATGTTGTAAACGACTAGTCAGGCTCTAACGATCTGGCTTATCAATGCGCTATTAGACTGAGTGTTTCTGCTTGGAAAACCAATAATTGTAAAAACGTGTGGCACCAGGAGATGACTCAGGTTCCCTGGGCGCAGATGGAGTAACATACATCGACTGAGCACGGGATATTTGTCCACGCAACATAGCTTCCAAGTGTAAGGTGTGATTTTGGTATGATAGTAGATTGTTTTTGTTTGGGTTTGTCAAGGGTTACTTGACTAGGTTCATCATCCTGCTTGAATTTGTTAAATGTATTCATGAGAATAACTGGTGATTTAAAACCTATAGACATTTCCATTATAAACTTTCTATAATGGTGTGAGCACATGTTAGTTACAATTGTAGTAAAAACAAAAAATTGTAGTACTGTATGTAGTTTTCTGTGAATAAAAAATGTCATCAGTTATTCGGCATCAGATGTGTGCTATATGTTCTGAAGGCACTTACTAATGCACATATACTTAAATACTCACAATATATACTCATTTATGGCACTTTTCTCCCCCTCCAAAGTGTCATCTTGTCGTGGTGAGGGGGCTCACGTAGGACTCCCTGGGGCCTTGGTGGGTTGCCTTGGCCCCCTTCTCCTGCCCCTCTTTGGGTATTGTACGTGTTAAGGTGCACACACCAGTAGAGATCTTGTTCGGGTCTCGTAAGTGGCTGCCCTTGGTGGAAGGGTGGGTGTCCAGACTGGGGCGAAAGGAAGTATGAGGTCTTAGCACAAGTGTGGGAGAATGTTCGAGGCAGTAAGACTCCCCTGTTAAAAATGGAGAGCACCGCTGGGGATGATGCACTGCTTCCTGCACTGGCTAGTGCTTGGCCTCCCAGGCTGGTAAGTGTTATCCCTTGGCTCTGAAACTCACACTTTTAGAATTGATGCTGTATGGAAACAGAACCGACTTCTCTTACACAGACTCGTGGGGTAGGCGACCAGGTCCCCGAGTCGTACTGTGATGGAAGGTTGGATTCTGTAGTCCCTGCTACATTTTGCCCTCCCTCTGTTTTTTGGCCCGCCTCACCGCCTGTCTGTCCTTGCCGTTGTCCATCCTCCTCCCAGCAATCTTCATGTTGAATGCTCCCATTCTCCTGTTGAGACTGTAGAGGTTGTCACCCAGTACATTGCTGCTGGCACGCCTGTCTCTCTACGTCAGAAACATAAACTGGCTCCTTCCTTTCTTTCTTCCCAGCGCGCGTGAAGGTTTCACTCTATTCCTCATCTTCTGCCTCCGACTCTATCCCTGCATACACTCTTATTCCAATGGCAGTCCCTTGTCCCATCTATGGAGGTTTCCTTCGTCCTTGAGTCTCTCTCGGATGCTGCCCTTGACGAAGTGCACTCCCATGTTTCTGTCCCCCTCTCCCCCTGATTCCGTTGAGTGCCCCCTCTCTGATGCTTCCTCCCATTCCGGACCCTCCGTCCGCTTCTGATCCGTCCTCCCGCTCCCTTGACTCCATCGTCCTTGCTAGATTTACCTATGCTCCATAACCCCGATTTCATTTATCCTGATTCTAGTCTTGCTTACTCTACTGTGTTCTTCTTTGTTTTTGTTTTTTCCTTGTCCTCTGTTTCTATTCAATCTATTTTAACATTATCTATTCTTTATGGAATATTTGTGTATTTTATGCCAATTTCCACGAACTCCAACTTCTGATCATGCAGTTTTCACCACTTTGTGTCTGTCTCCAGGAGCCGATGCTTGGCGTTCGTCCTAGTCACTTCTGTGGTTAATCCTTTCTCTCCCCCGTCCAGCTTTTACTCGGGCCCATAACTCTACTGTTCTTTTGATTCGTACTGAAATTCCCTTCGTCCCCCAACTTTTTCAGTCACCCATCCAGTGTTCTACGGCCCGTATCTTTGTAAATAAATGGTATAGTCTGTTCCATTTATATCCTCCCCCCAATGTTCTGCTTTCTCTTCCTGATCTTAAACATTTGTTGGACTCTTTACTGTGCTCCTTTTGAGTGATTTTAACTATTGGCATACCCTCTGGGGCGAAGTTCTGACAAACACTCGGGGCCACCTTCTTGAATCATTTGCCCTCTCTTCTTATCTGTCTCTTCTGAATTCTGGTGAACCCATTCATGAGGACTCCCACACTCGCACCCTCTCCTGTCTTTCTCTCTGCTCGTCTTCTCTTTATTTAGATTTCTCTTGGCGGGTTCTTGACGACCTCCATAACAGTGACCATTTCCCAATCCTTGTCACCTTCTCTTTTCACCCTCCCCTCTCCTTCCCTAGGTGGCAGTTTGCCTTCTCCATCACTTTGCATGGTTCTCAAATTACGGAAACTGGCCTGTAATTCAGTGCCTGTTGCCTGTCACCCTCATTATATATTGGGACAACATTAGCTGTCTTTCAGCTTTCCAGTAGGTCTCTTATTTCTAGTGACCTATTCTACACTACACAGAGCGGAACTTTATGCTTCTGCACCCTCTTTCACTATTCATAGAGAAATTCTCTCAGGCCCAACAGCCTTTGTCACATTCAGCTCAAACAGAATCCTTTTGACCTCATCACTGGTGAGCTCAAATTCCTCCAAGGATACTTGGTTTGCTGCCTCCTTGCTCCATTGTGAAGACCTGGAATCTCTTGTCGAGTTCTTCATACACCTCCTTGTCATTCTCTGTGTATATGTTCTTCCCTTATCTCAGTTTCATAACTAGTTCCTTCACTGCTGTTTTCCTCCTAATGTGGCTGTGGTCAGTTTTGGTTGGGTCTTAGCTTTACTTGCAATGTCATTTTTTATTCTGTTTTTATGCTTCTCTCCTCACACTGAAGTACTCATTCCTGTCCCTATGATATCTCTCCCTGCTCTCTGGTGTTCTATTATTCCTGTAGTTTTTCCATGTACTTATACTCAATTGCTTCGATACCTTATATTCCTGGTTGAACCATGGATTCTTCTGTTGCTTTTCATTTTTCCTCTTTTGGGCCGGGATAAACCTGTCTGCAGCTTCCTCACACTTCTGGGTGACGTAGTCCATCATATTTTGTACAGTCTTTTCTCTGAGCTCTGTTTCCCATGGTATTCTCATTAAGACGTTCCTCATCTCCTCCTATTTTACTCTTCGGTAAGTCAGCTTTTTCCTTTCCGATACCTTCCTTGGATAAGTTATACCTACCTCCACCAGATACTCAAATACCAGTACGCTGTGGTCACTCTTTCCCATGTAGGCTTAATATTTTACATCCATTATGTCTGACTCATTCAAAGTGAATGTCATGTCGAGTTCACATGATATGTTGACCCCTAACACTTGACATGTTGGCTCAAACAGTTTCTTGTTGTCACACCCAAGAGTTTATCCCTCCATGTATCTGCACTTTCATGTGGTCCCAACCTCTTGGGGCTGGATAGTAGAGCGACAGTCTCGCTTCATGCAGGTCAGCGTTCAATCCCCGACCGTCCAAGTGGTTGCGCACCCTTCCTTCCTCCTCTGTCCCATCCAAAATCCTTATCCTGATCCCATCTCTGTGCTATATAGTCGTATTGGTTTGGCACTTTCCCATGATAATTCCCTTCCATTCCATATAGATCTCCAGTCCCCCAGTCAATCTTTCCGTGGTTGAAGTCGCCTAAGATTAATAGTTTGGATCCATTCTTACAGGCAACTGAAGCTGCTCTCTCTATTATATTAACGGTTGCCATGTTGTTTCTTTATCAGCACAACCACTCTTCCTCCTCCTCCTCCCCCCCCCCCATTCCTTCTAACAAAGTCTGTCAAAGACTGAGTAGATTGCCTTGAAAGAGTGTTAATTTAAACATACTAAACAATAATGTAATGTTTGCGAGCATCCCATATACCGCCGATGTAATCCTGCCTCTGTATGTGTGTCTGGCGTTGGAATTATATCCACTCCCAAATCTTTTTCTTTCTCTTATTCCTGTAGATTCTTTCATTTATGGTGTAAGCACCATCTGGTCTTCTATCTGTCTTCCCCATACTTATTAGTAGTAGGCATCCCTCAATCCCGTGGAGTTATGGAGTTGTGTCTTGGATGTCTAGTTGTTGTATTCTAGTTGGATGCAACGCCTGTTGTGGCTGTGAAGGCCAACCCGAGAATGACAGTCCCGGCTGCAGTGAGCGCAAATAAACGCCAAAGCGGGAGCATCTGACAGTGGTCAAGACCTCCTCTGAAGTCTATTATCCTCTGCCTGCCTCTTCAGTTCATCCTCGAATTGCTGGAGTCCCTTCTGCACTTTGCATCTCCAGCCAGATCTGTCCGCAGCTGCTGCCTCCCAAGTGTTGATGTCGATATTCATCGGCTTGATGTCGCGTTTGCAGGCATCTTTGAAACGCAGCTCAGGTCTTCCGGTGGGTCTCCTTCCTGATGCCAGTTCTCCATACAAGAGATCCTTCCGTATGCGGCCATCGTCCATGCGTGTGACATGTCCCAGCCATCGCATGCGTCTCTACTTCAGGAGAGTGAAAATTGAAGGGACTCCTGTTATCTCGAGTACTGTGTTATTGGTGACGTGGTCTTTCCACGTGATGTCAAGGATGCGTCTCAGGTTCCGCATGTGAAAGGTATTGAGCCGTCTCTCCCGGCGAGAGCGCAGGGTCCAGGATTTCGAACCATAGAGAAGTGTACTCATCACACATGCCATGTAGACTTGTGCCTTGGTGTGCACTGTCAGTTTGGCATTTTCCCAAATGCGCTTTGTGAGCCTGGCCAGTGTTGTTGCGGCCTTCCCGATACGCTTGTTAAGCTCAACATCCAGGGAAAGGGTGTCTGAGATTGGAGAGCCCAGGTACACAAACTCGTGAACTGCCTCCAGCACATAGTCTGCTATATTTATACAGGGTAGCTCATTGACATCTGGTCCCATCACCTGTGTCTTCTTGAGGCTGATTGTCAGGCCGAATGTGGAACAGGCTGCGGCAATGCGGTTGAGTAGCTGCTGCAGACCTTCTGCTGTGTGTGTCGTGATCGCTGCATCGTCGTCGAAGAGAAACTCCCTGAGGATTCGCATCTGTACTTTTGATCGGAGTCTGGATAGATTATAGAGCTTTCCATCAGATCTTGTATGGAGATAGATGCCCTCTGTGGTTGTTCCAAAGGCATGCTTGACGAGGATCGCGAAGAAGATGCCGAAGAGGGTTGGAGCAAGAACACACCCCCTGTTTAACACCACTGTTAATGTTGAATGGTTCAGAAGTTGACCCGTCGTACACGACTGTCCCCTTCATGTCCTTGTGGAACGATTGTATCATGCTGAGTAGGATGGGTGGAGAGCCAATTTTGGCCAAGATCTTGAAGAGTCCGTCCCTACTCACGAGGTCGAAGGCCTTTGTAAGGTCAATGAAGGCGATGTACAAGACTTTTCTGTGCTCCCTGCACTTTTCTTGAAGCTATCTCAGGGAGAACACCATGTCAGTGGTCGACCTCTCTGCTCGGAAACCACACTGTGACTCAGAGTACACTCTTTCAGCAAGAATCTGAAGCCTGACTAAAACGACCCTGGCGAAGAGTTTGCCGACGACCCTGAGGAGGGAGATGCTGCGATAGTTGTTGACATGGCTTCTGTCACCTTTATTTTTGTAGAGAGTGATGATGTTTGCATCTCTCGTGTCATGTGGCACCAAACCCTCCCTCCAGCACTGGCACAGAAGTTCATGAAGCTCAGTTTTAAGTGTTCCACGAGCGTACTTGAGAACTTCAGGCAGAATCTTGTCATCTCCTGGGGCCTTCCCTGAGGAAAGTGAATCCAGTGCTTTCTCAACTTTTTCCACAGTCGGTTCAAGATCAAGTTCTTCCATGATGAGCAGGCACTCGATTGCATCCAAAGCCTCTACGCTGACCAAGTTCTCTCTGGAGTAGAGCTCGGAGTAATGTTCAACCCAGTGATTCATCTGTTGATCACGGTCTTTAATGATCTCTCCAGTGGCTGACTTCAGAGGAGCTGTCCTGTTTTGTTTAGGGCCTGTTGCCTGTTTGATCCCTTCGTACATGCCTCTTATGTTGCCAACAGTGACCGCAGTCTGGATGCTGGAACAGAGTCGAAGCCAGTAATCGTTAGCACAGCGCCTTGCAGTTTTTTTAACTTTATTGCGGGCAGTACGGAGGGCCCTGTAGGTTCCTTTCTGAGGGAAGGTTCTTGTAGAACCTTCAAGGTTCTACCTATCTAATCGTCAATTAGTCTCAGGAAACTCCATAGGGGCGCCATAGACACTTACATAAGTCACAGCTCCACTACGGACTGAAATGGTCACAGACCCTATGCCGTCCTGCCGCTGCAAAGTACGTCCCTCGTACTTCCGAAGAAAATCACGGTACACCGCCTCACCCACAAACTTGATGATGACACGGCGAGCAGTGACCAGCTCGACACCATACACATCCTGGACTGGGACTCGAAGCATGTCACTCAAGACCAAGTCCACCAACGGGTAACTAGCACGGCCAGTAAACTCCAATCCTATGGAGTTTATCCTCACGACAGCCGGAATAAGGCAGCCCATTGTAAACACCACCACCAGGAACCGCAGGGAGGGTAGAGACACCCACACCCCTGCTGGCGAAAACGGCAACCACCCCAAAACTGCCGGAGTGGCCAAAGGACACGTCCACACCGCTCGGCAGCCCCAGTGGAAGTCCAAACAGTTAACATTGTAGCTGGTGGATTCATGGCTATTTGTTTCACATATGCAGATGTGAAATAAACACGTTGTCCATTTTCTTGTTTTCAAAACAAAAATAAAAAATACTAAGGAAATATTTCAGTTCAAACACAGTTCAATCGACACAGCTCAATTCCACCACCAACTGCACTGAAAAATAAGAACAGTTAAAAAACTATTTGAAAAAATGAAAAAAAAAAATAAACTATACTCACGAAATGAACGGTATGGTAAACAACACACCTCAATTTCAATGCAATATCACACAAAATAATTAAATCAAAACGAAAATAAATCGAAATACATGAAAATTCAATTTTTCAATGCAATTGGAACCATTGAAATGGAATTGTAACAAATTTAGTATTGCGTGTGTAGCTCTTACATTCAACAGATGGCACAGTTAAAAAAAACGTTTTTACCTGTCACAAGTTTTGCATCTATATAATCAGTTAATAGTGGTAAGGATTGTGATGTTGTGTACCTTGACTTTGGCAAAGCTTTTGATACAGTGCCACATGAAAGACTGATTAAAAAAAATAGAGGCTCAT
Organism: Procambarus clarkii; assembly: GCF_040958095.1. Taxonomy (NCBI): domain Eukaryota; kingdom Metazoa; phylum Arthropoda; class Malacostraca; order Decapoda; family Cambaridae; genus Procambarus; species Procambarus clarkii. The sequence goes on from NC_091177.1 coordinate 45,895,169, forward strand.
GGTATTGGGGATGCTATATTAAGTTGGATTAGGGCATGGCAATTCCAAAGGAAACAGAGAGTTAGTATAAATGGGTTAAGTCAGAGTGGGATAATGCTGTTAGTGGAGTACCTCAGGGCTCTGTCCTGGGACCTCTGTTGTTTATAAGATATATAAATGATTTAGATTCTGGTTTAAGTAGCAACATCTGCAAATTTGCAGATGATACAAAAATCGGTAGGGAAATCAACACGAAAGAAGACTCGCTATCACTTCAAGTTGATCTAAATAGGGTTTTAGAATGGTCAAAAGATTGGCAGATGCAGTTTAATGCTGATAAATGTAGAGTTTTGAGGCTGAGAAATGATGATAGAGTTACAAGATACGAGCTAGATGGTGTTGAGATTGCGAAGTCGGATTGCGAAAGGGATCTGGGAGTTATGATTAGTAAGAATTTAAAACAAAAGGATAAATGCATGAATGTTCGTAATAAGGCGAATAGGACACTGGGATTTATTAATCGAAGCGTTAGTAACAAGACACCTGGTGTGGTTCTTCAGCTATATCTTGCTCTGGTTAGGCCCCATTTAGATGCAGTTCAGTTTTGGTCGCCATACTATAGAATGGATATAAATTCACTTGAACGTGTCCAGCGTAGGATGACAAAGTTAATTCCCCAAATTAGAAGTTTTTCATATGAAGAAAGATTAATAAAGCTTAAATTGCATTCACTGGAAAGACGAAGAGTTAGGGGTGACATGATAGAAGTTTACAAGTGGATGAATGGACATAACAAAGGGGATATTAATAGGGTATTAAAAGTATCAACTCAAGACAGAACACGAAACAATGGGTATAAATTGGATAAGTTTAGATTTAGGAAAGACTTGGGTAAATACTGGTTCGGTAACAGGGTTGTTGATTTGTGGAACCAATTACCGCGTAACATGGTGGAGGTGGGGTCCCTAGATTGTTTCATGTGCAGGTTGGACATGTGTATGTGTGGGATTGGGTGGTTATAGATAGGAGCTGCCTCGTATGGGCCAATAGGCCTTCTGCAGTTACCTTTGTTCTATTTACCTTCCAGGTAATCCCTGTGAGGCGTCGCCGTCTGCTTCCTCGTCTTCGGCTGTGGAACCTGGCCCTGTGTCCTCCCCTCGGGTCCCTCCTGTGCTGGGTGCTGGGGTGGCTGCGGAGCCTCCTGCTGTGTGTGGTCCGGTTCCCTCTGTGGTAGAGGCTGCTGCCGTTCTGCGTCGGGCGTCGGTTCGTCCGGCTGGTGGTGCCCGTGTTTCTGGGTCAGCTTCCGGCTCTGACGATATTCGGCTAGAGCCCAAACGTTCCAGGCGTTCGTCGTCCTCCTGGGCCGTTGTTGAGGATTTTAGTGACTGTGGATCCTCGGATGTGGACGGTGTGGGTCCGAATGCGCCGTTGGCTTCACGGTTAGTGGAGGTGGAGGTCCATGTGCCTGCCTGCTGGTGACGGTGGTGACGGTGGCTGTGTCTCGCGTGCGCCTTCTGCTCCTCCACCGGAGGGCTCTCCACGGTGGGGGGTGGTGGCTTTCGCTGTCAGGGATGGTGGGGAGGCTATTGCTGGGCGTGGCCTGGTGGTGACTTTGCGGAAAGATCCGCGCCGATCGGATTCCCGGCTGTCGTCCGACGGTGTGCCGTGGCTGCTGGTACCCCTGTAGTGGTGCCCTCTGTACGGGTCCGTGCTCGGAGGATGTTCATTGGGGACCTGGTGGACGTGATGCCAGAGTCTGAGATGCCGCAGAGTCATTGGAAGAGGACGTTACCGTTATACGGGAGCCACGGAACTTTCGTGACGAGCCAACCTTCGTGTGGGAGCGTGTGCCGATCACTCACCTCCGGTGTAATACCATTTGGATCCCCTGTTTGCAGGTATTTGTTGCCAGGGTTTCGGATGAGATGGCGTCCCCGGTGAATGGTCTCGACCCTTGGCAGTGATTGCAATGGGAGGCGTTCAATGTACGGTTCCCTAGGAGCATATTTCCGGACAAGTATGTCTACTGATTTCCTAACTTCTGTGGTTTCCTCTTGTCCTGTGTGCCCTTATGGCTGCTTGTTTGCCCTTGTGTAGTTTGTGCCCGTGCCTCCCCCTTTGTTTGGGGCGTAGCAGGTAGTTTGGTGTGAGTTTTTCTTCGTGTATTAGTTTATTGTGTCATTTTTTTGCCCTATGTGTTATATTCATGCTTTAAGTGTTGTAATTGTTTGTTGTATGTTGTGATTTTTGATGTATTTACCTGTTGTTCGTAATGTTGTGCGTTGTTGTCGTTCCTTCCGGCCGGTGAGATTGTTTTATTTTGTTCTTTCCTGCTTAATGCTTTATCATGTTAATGTGTTTTATTGTTTTCTTTGACATGCTTGCCTGTTTGTAAATTATTTTCTGTTTTGTCTTGCTGTGTGTATCTCATGCTTACATTGTTACCTTCTCCGGTTTTGATAATTGTTGTGCTGGGCTGTCGGTCCTTCTGGATGGCGATTTCTTGTTTGTTGTGTACTGTTTCATTTATTGTTTTATTGTATTTATTGTTTTTCCCTTGCATGCTTGCTTGTAAAAAAAAACAAAAACAAAAAATGTTAACTGCTTTCTTCACGTTATGTCTGAGTGACGCGTTTGCGAAAACACTGCTGCTGTATGCGGAAGTGCCTATGTAATACATATGGAATGCGAGTAGATAATCATTTGAACGTCGCAAACGAGGAGAGAGTCGACAGACAACTTGGCATAATCAAACAATCTAAGATAGGCAGATTGTACACCATGCATCTCAATCAAGATGAATGCTCTTTCCTTCGCGTGCTGTTGGTAAATGTGCCCGGTTCAACGTCTTTCCAGCAATTGAGATTTGTCAAACGGCGTCACACATGCCACTTTCCGTAGTGCATTTCAAGTTGTGAATTTAATGTTGAACAACAGACACTGGCATGTATGACTTAATGACGCGTCAAACACGTCACAACAAAATCAAATTCGTGCATTGTTTGCAATCATATTGACCGGCTGCTCTCCCTCTCCAACACAGTTAGGGGAGAAATATAAATCGCACATGGCTACAAATATTGTCCGTCGAATACACAAGGAAATTTCATATATGAACATGGTTTTCACAGCAGAAGTCTACAACGAAGCGTTGATAATGATTGAAGATTTTAGCTTAGAAATCGCGAACAAAGTTCTCATTTAACTGGGAATGACATCACCGAATCCATCTGCTGCTGCTTCGTTCGTTATAGAAATGCGTCGTGTACCAAATGACAACACAGGTGATCTGTTGTCGTATGTGCAATCAAATATTCCTAAGCTAACGCTTGAGCAAAAACCCCTTTACAATCAAATAATTCAAACTGTCAATAATGGGATTGGAGAAATCTTCTTCCTAGATGCGCCAGGAGGAACTGGTAAAACCTTCCTAATTAGATTGATTCTGGCAGCGATTCGATTCCAAAATGGCATAGCCTTAGCTCTTGCATCGTACAGAATAGCTGCAATATTGCTACCAGGTGGAAGAACTGCTCATTTGACTTTGAAATTGCCATTGAACATGCAATTCATTTAAACTTCCACGTGCAACATTTCCAAAGCATCCGGCATGGGAAAAGTATTGCAGAAATGCAAATTTATTGTTTGGGAAAAATGCACAATGGACTCCAAAAAATCCCTCTAGGCTCTTGATCGATCATTGCAAGATTTGCGTGGAAACATCAGACCATTTGAGAACCCATTAATATTGCTTGCAGGAGATTTCAGGAAAACATTACCTGTAATTCCTCGATCGACACCAGCGGACGAAATAAATGCTTACCTGAAAAACTCTACTTTATGGGGCCACGGAAAGACATTAAAATTAACTATAAATGTGCGAGTCCAGCTGAATCCGATCCATCAGCTGAGATATTCTCACATTATTTTCTGGAAATTGGGAACGGAAATGTGCCGGTTGATCTGACCTCAGGACGAGTTTCATTGCCTCATAACTTCTGCAATTTAGTGACGTCAAAAGAAGAATTGGCTGAAAAACTATTTCCCAATATTTAAATAAACTATAAGGATTACGATTGGCTGAGTGAACCAGATATTCTTGAGGCCAAGAACAAAGACGTCTACGAACTTAACAATATTATTCAGTCTAACATCCAAAGCGAGGCAGTCACATACAAGTCCGTCGACAGTGTTGTGGAAGCAGATTAAGCGGTTAATGACCCAACAGAATTTTTTAATCCACTCGACCTGCCAGGGATACCACCGCACGTACAGCTGCAATTGAAAACCAGCGTGCCAATTATCATGTTGCGAGATATCAACCAGACAAAGCTTTGCAAAGGCACGCGGCTTGCAGTAAAATAATAATCAGCAACGTCGTAGAAGCAACAATTTTAACAGGACCTTTCAAAGGTGAAGATGTCCTCATTTCTCTCATTCTTATGATTCCAACGGATATGCCATTTCAATTTAAGAGATTGTTGATTGGGATTGTTAAGACCATTGCAGGGCGCCAGACAACTGAGTGGACAGCTCTTCGGATTCGTAGTCCTGAGGTTCCGGGTTCGATCCCGGTGGAGGCGGAGACAAATGGGCAAAAAAGTTTCTTTCACCCTGATGCCCCCCCTGTTACCTAGCAGTAAATGACCCCCCTGATGCCCCGAAATCATCTCAAGATAACCTCAAGATAACCATCAACAAAGTTCAGGGTCAATCTTTAGAATTGTGCGCTCTATATCAAGACACGGATTGCTTCTCACATGGACAATTATATGTTGTGTGTTCTAGAGTTGACAAACCAGACAATCTCTATATCTCCACAGACAATGGAACAACAAAAAGTATTGTATACCCACAAGCATTTTGACATTAAACATACCAGAAAGGTGCACTTTCTCTTTTCTCTCTTTTCCATTTATCCAGACTGAGCCACAGCAACGCGTGGCGGGTACAGCTAGTACTTGTATAATCAAAGAGAGGTTCAATTATACCTCAAGTAAATGGTAACTGTTGAGTGATTGTTGCAACTTGCGCTGGCGCTGTGGAGCGTGTTTCTCTATTTGATCAGCCCCACATTATTGCAACCCCCTGTCACCTGGATTTATCATCGATTATTTGATAGCTGGAGGGTGCACTTTACTCCAATACACTGGATACTGTATTGGGTGCCCCTTGCTCACATCTACAGTCTACTTGCCACGTCTACCATTATCTACGACATCAGCTGTGTGTATGGGTGTGTCGGGGTACGAAACTGTATGTAAGTACAATTTCCGGGTATTGTAGGGTAGCGTGCACATGTAAATGTTTTGGTAATCAGTAATTACCCAATCTTGGATTATCAGAATTTTCTCGCAACGAGATCTCTGTGTCTGAGTTCAAAGAGGTTGTAGAAGTTTTTAATTTGTCAGAAGGGACAGTTTTTAACCTTCCTTGACTAGTGAGAGTGACAGGTGACGTGTTGTGTGTGAGTGTACAAGGGATTTATAAACACATTTGAGATATAGGCTGTTAACCACTAGTTACAGGTATTGTGAAGAGATCTGACTACTACGGTTGTCGCAGTGGTACGTAAGTAATTAGCGGTTGTCTGTGTAGCATGCTTATATTGACATCAAGTCAAAGTTGTGTCTGTAATTATTGTGTGGTGTTGGATTGTCTCAGTGATAGCCTTGTTAGTGATTCATTATCGTAATTAGTATAGTCATTAATGTAATTAGTTAAGTCATTATTTCCATTGATTGATAGTTGTCAGTTGACAGTGTATTGAGTTGTTAATTGATTGTTTCGTCTATGTGATAAACAATAAATTAACGTAATTAAGTTATTAACGTAATTGTCTTTCATTGGACACTTGTCTGGGTGATAGTGTCATTAATTGTTAATTGATTTGTTGACTAAGTGACCGTAATACATATAATTATTGGTGATTAATTAACGTAAATTAATTGGGTAATTAATTTGACTCATTGTAATTGAATGTCTTGGTGACATTGATTGTTAAAACAATTATAGTTGTTGCAGGCGATGAGTCACAATAACGTGGCTGAAGTATGTTGACCAGACCACACACTAGAGATTGAAGGGACGACGACGTTTCGGTCCGTCCTGGACCGAAACGTCCTGCCTTTATCTACAAATCATTCTCTCGCCTTGGTTATCCTTTGCATTTCATCAACTGTGCCCACTCTCAAGCTAAACGAAATTTCTTTCATCCTAAACCTGCTTCAAACACTAGTAGCACTGTACTATGCCTTCCCTTCATATCTGAACTCAAAACTTTTACCAATACCTTTCGTCCTCTTGACATTAAACTCGCCTTTCGACAAACTAACACACTTCGTAGCAATCTAGTTCACACTGCTCCTCCTGCTTCTAATGCTGCTGGTGTCTACTCTATTTCCTGTTCATCTTGTCCTCTCCAATACTTTGGCGAAACTGGCCGTACACTGAATGACAGACTTAAGGAACACAAGAGAAGTGTTATGTCTGCAGACACTAACAATGCTCTCTTCTGCCATGTGAGGGATTCTAATCATCCCATTGATTGGTCTTCCTCCAAAATAATCTTTCCTGCCTCTACTCTACACAGACGCCGTCTTGTAGAATCGGCTCTTATTAACAATGTACCCAACATGAACTTGAGTCCTGGCTTTGTTGCTGTGGACTCTTCCCTTTCACAGTATATACTCAAATGCTCTAATCTTTCTAACAAACGTGACTTAACATAAGCTTTCCCCCTTCCATTTCTTTCTTTCTCTTTCCCTTTTTTTTATCTCTTCTCCCTTTTTCTGTTCATTGTCTTCTACGCTCCCTTGCTATCCTCTTCTTATTCCTATTACTATCTCCTTCGGTGGTTATAATAGGAGCTGCCTCGTATGGGCCAATAGGCCTGCTGCAGTTCTCATTACTACTATCCCCTACACCTGACTTTCCTCCTCAGCCCTCTCTTGCCTATTTAATGCCTGTCCCTACCTGTCCTCTATTGATACTGGTAATGGCTCAAAAGGGCCACCACTTACGAGCTATTCATGCCTGTGCCACCTTTTGGGTGGCTTCATCTTCATCTTAACACATTCACAAGGGAGACATCTCCCGTCATGCAGGGTGCATTCCCACCTCCACAGATCTCCAGTACCAGCTCTTGATACTGGTAAATGGCTCAAAAGGGCCACCACTTACGGGCTATTCATGCCCGTGCCACCTTTAGGGTGGCTTAATCTTCATCAATCAATCATCTGTCCTCATCACAATCGACTTGAGAATGGTCCAGGACGGACCGAAACGTCGTCGTCCCTTCAATTTCTAGTGTGTGGTCTGGTCAACAATTATAGTTGTTGTATGTACACAAGTATGTACACACCTACTTGTGTTTGTGTAGTGTAGTGATTGTCTTAGTGATATTGTTGTGTTCGTATTTACATATGTTGATATATTGTGTTTGTGAAGTGTTTTGATTTTTCCAAAAGTGTGCATGAAGTGTTTCAGGTTTGTTAAGTGGTGTTGATGACCTGTCCAGCGAGTCGAGACCTTGTGTCTCTTTGCACCTATCAGAGTAGTGGGCCTGGAGGCCTACCGCTAAGTGTTGTTTGACAGATTTGAAGTGAGACTCTTGAATTAACGTAAAGTGGGTGGCTGTGTGTTAGTAAGGTGTTGAGTAAACCTATTTTTTGCTAAATACACTTGACTCCTTATTTAGCAGTAATCCCCCATTTTATATCACATTCTAATTGTCCTTATGAGAGACTTTAGCCGGTTCAGGTTCCAACCCCTAACCCCAATCACTATTTATTTATTTATTTATGCATATACAAGAATGTACATAAGGAATGTGAGGATACAAATATGGTAATTACAGTCTTGTAAAGCCACTAGCACGCGCAGCGTTTCGGGCAGAAGTGTTATACTATTATAAATTTGGCGTGAGAATCCAGCCTCTACCTGCTATATTTGCTTGCATGCAAGTTGTAGAGAGAACGACCCAAGTGAGGAGGGCTCTGTGTTGGCTTGTGTGTGTGTGGGGGGGGGGGGGGGGGTGAATACCGCCTTGGTCTTCATCTCTACCTGGAGTACGGGACACTTGGCGTCTTGCTCGCGCCGGTCACTTTCTGGATCACTAATTTCACATCAGGCGTCTCAGCGTGGGGCCTGTGTGTGTGTGCAGTGACTCCCGAAGTGAACCTCTCAAATCTGGCATCCCAATGTGGGCTAAGTAACTTAAGCTCAACAGTAAGGGTAGACTTCCCCACAGCCGGATGTATCCTCTCACAGATTACTATGTCATCCAGGGTTTCCTCTGCCCTACCTTACTCATCTCTGGTCTCCACATTGTTCCGTTTATAAAGTCTTCCTGAAATCTTTTGTTCAGAGAAACGAGGAAAGTGATGAAAGGTAGCAAAGGAAACCTTGGGTCTCTCCTTAACACCCTCCTTCATGATGAGTCTTCCCAGTTTCTTAATTTCTAACTATGGATTCGCTTCAATTTCTTAACTGCCACTCACTTCCTTAACTACCCACGCTGAGGAGGCTTCCATTACCCTTCACATATATTCCCACGAATTCCTTAACTCCGCCACAGGAGCGTTTTAAATCAGTTTCTTAACTCCAACAGATAAGTCTCGATATATTTTCTTAATTCCCTGAGTGAGAAACATCTTTTAATTCTCTAAATATCCCTCCAAAAAAAATTCCCCTCACTGGCATAGCCGCCACACTGAGGCTTGTTGTTGTTGTTGTTTAAGATTCGCTACCTGGACCAAAACGTTCCAAGCAGCACGGACTATGGTGATGAAGAGGAAAAGCGCTGAGGAGCTTCATCTTCTTCTACAGCTCAGATGTCTCCACTTCTCTCTTAGCCAATGGTACCAGGGAAGGAGTCTCCTCCCGCTCACTTCGCCTCCATCATGAGCCTTATTCCCACCATCTCGGATCCTCTCCTCAACATTCTGTTGCACAGTCTTATCTCATCTCGTCTGGGAAGTTCTCTTCACTCTGCAGTGAAGACTACCTCATCAACACCCCGCAGTTCACAACTTTACCTGACCAATTCCTTTCAACCTCCATTCAAATCGCCCCTATTTCTTTCATTATTGATTCTCCTCTCCCATTCTCTTCATCAACCCACAGATCCCACACCTGTCTCTTCCCCATTATCAACACCCATCCCCACTTCCATTCACCATTCCTCAACCCTACTCTCCCCAATACCCTCTTCCCCTCATCATCCCGCTCCTCTCCCTTTCCATTCCCCTCTGGAGGACTCTCACCTGTGGAGGAGGTGACGAGAGAGGTCTCCCCGTGGCTGGAGGCCACCAGGCGTTTCACAACGTCGATCTGTTCCAGCAGCAGCTGGACCGTGTTCAAGTACTGTGCCTCACACGGTACGTACACCGACCAGAACTGTGAAATAGACGGTACACTGGCATTACTAATATGGGATAGACGGTTCATAGGAACTAGTCCTGAAGAGAGTGTATCAGGGAACTAGTGCAGAAGAGAGTGTACCTGCGAACTAGTACTGAAGAGAGTATACATGTGAACTAGTACTGAAGAGAATGTACATGTGAACTAGTACTGAAGAGAATGTACATGGGAACTAGTACTGAAGAGAGTGTACATGGGAACTAGTACTGAAGAGAATGTACATGGGAACTAGTACTGAAGAGAGTGTACATGGGAACTAGTACTGAAGAGAATGTACATGAGAACTAGTGCTGAAGAGAATGTACATGGGAACATAGTCATACATTCACTTATACAAAACGTCAAACGACCAGAGGTAATTTTTAATAACGCTAGATATAAATAATTACTAGTTTTCGTATTATTGAATTTCTGAGGATACTTTTGTCTGTATGATGGAGACGCGTGACATGATTGGTGTTGCTTTATGTCGGTGCGCAAATCAGAGGCGCTGAGTATGTGAGTCTAGACGCCGTGTGTGTGAGTCTAGACGCCGTGTGTGTGAGTCTAGACGCCGTGTGTGTGAGTCTAGACGCCGTGTGTGTGAGTCTAGACGCCGTGTGTGTGAGTCTAGACGCCGTGTGTGTGAGTCTAGACGCCGTGTGTGTGAGTCTAGACGCCGTGTGTGTGAGTCTAGACGCCGTGTGTGTGAGTCTAGACGCCGTGTGTGTGAGTCTAGACGCCGTGTGTGTGAGTCAAGACGCCGAGTATGTGAGTCTAGACGGCGTGTGTGTGAGTCTAGACGCCGTGTGTGTGAGTCTAGACACCGTGTGTGTGAGTCTAGACGCCGAGTGTGTGAGTCTAGACACCGTGTGTGTGAGTCTAGACACCGTGTGTGTGAGTCTAGACGCCGTGTGTGTGTGAGTCTAGACGCCGTGTGTGTGAGTCTAGACGCCGAGTATGTGAGTCTAGACGCCGTGTGTGTGTGAGTCTAGACGCCGTGTGTGTGAGTCTTGACGCCGTGTGTGTGTGAGTCTAGACGCCGTGTGTGTGAGTCTAGACGCCGAGTATGTGAGTCTAGACGCCGTGTGTGTGTGAGTCTAGACGCCGAGTGTGTGAGTCTAGACGCCGAGTGTGTGAGTCTAGACGCCGTGTGTGTGAGTCTTGACGCCGTGTGTGTGTGAGTCTAGACGCCGTGTGTGTGTGAGTCTAGACGCCGTGTGTGTGAGTCTTGACGCCGTGTGTGTGTGAGTCTAGACGCCGAGTGTGTGAGTCTAGACGCCGTGTGTGTGAGTCTTGACGCCGTGTGTGTGTGAGTCTAGACGCCGTGTGTGTGTGAGTCTAGACGCCGTGTGTGTGAGTCTAGACGCCGTGTGTGTGTGAGTCTAGACGCCGTGTGTGTGTGAGTCTTGACGCCGTGTGTGTGTGAGTCTAGACGCCGTGTGTGTGTGAGTCTAGACGCCGTGTGTGTGAGTCTAGACGCCGAGTGTGTGAGTGTAGATTCCGTGTTCGTGTGAGTCTAAATGCCGTGTTTGTGTGAGTCTAGATGATGGGCTTGTCTCATATGATTCCTTGGGGCACGGGATTGAAGATGACAGGTCAAACGCCTCGTCAGCTTGGTCGACATCATATCTATGTACTTAGATTGAAGGTTACATCTTTCGTGGGGGCAAGTGTACATGTATACAACGCTTGACTGCTGTAAAGGGTTCTCCGTCGGCTTCGGGCTGTTTTTGATATGGAGGTCGGCAGTCTTCTTTGTTTTATGGAATATGATGAGGTGTATGTTTTGGTTATGAATAGTGCTTTTTACTTCATTACGAATTATTTCCTTCATTATTCATTCTTCTTTTTTTATGTTCACTGTGAATAGTTGATTTGCAATGTAATTTTATTGGAGGTGTTGTGGTTTCTGTTCTAGGTTCAGGATTGTACCATCGGTCCAGGTGTCTTCTTATAGCGGTATTTATTTCCATGTTGCTATATCCATTGTTCATCAATACCTGAGTTGTTCTTTCAAACTCTCTATTCACATTGCTCCATTCGGAGCAGTGGGTAAGCGCTCGACGAATATAAGCATTGAGAACACTGGTTTTATATCTTTGGGGGCACTCACTCCTACCGTTCAGGCATAATCCTATGTTGGTAGGTTTTGTATATACGCTAGTGCTAAAAGAGGTTCCTGTTTTTGGTATTAATACGTCCAAGAAAGGCAGACTGTTATTTTCACTATTTTCATATGTAAATCGGAGTACTGACTCTCTCTCTAGATGGCTTTTTAGATCAATTAGTTCATCAGAGTCTTTTACTATGACGAATATGTCGTCTACATAACGGCAGTATACAGTTGGTTTTTGTCTGCTACTGAAGACTTTGTCTTCGATGGTTCCCATATAAAAATTAGCGAACAACACTCCTTAGGGCTGGCCACCGTTTAGGGCTGTTAACTTACGGAGTGTCTTCGTTTCTAGTTTTGTGTTGTTGTTTCAGGTTAAATAGTTCACTGTTAATGGTTTGCTTGAGTTGGTTGGGGATGTCGTACTTGGTCTATTTGTTTAACTGATGTTCAATTTGATCTGTAAGGGTTCGGAGGGCTTCCTTCTTCATGTTTAGTTGATGCCGTATGAGGTCTTGCCTATACCTATAGGTAATCCAACCCGTTCTCGCAAATTTAATAAGTCAATATTGACTTATACATACTTAACATAATAGATACCCTTAAAAAGATTCATAGAAAACACCGACCTTACCTAACCTACTTAGCATGTTAAGATAAGCATCTTATTGCTTCGTAATTACAATTATTACCTAACCTATAATAGGTATAGGTTAAGTAATAATTGTAATTACGAAGCAATAAGATGCTTATCTTAAGATACTAACAAGGTTAGGTAAGGTTGGTGTTTTCTATGAATCTTTTTAAGGGTATCTATTATGTTTAGTATATCACCTATGCACGTAGTTAATAAGTCAATACTGACTTTACGAATTTGCGAGAACGGGTTGAGGTAATCTGTGCGTTGCAGACTGCTGGGTCATGTGGGTTTATATTGGTGTATACTGACAATAGGTTTTCTTTTAAACATGTCTCATTCAATATGACTGCATATTCTGCGGTCATAAAAAAACACTATTCCTACCCAAAACATAGACCTGATCATATTCTATAAAGCAAAGAAGACTACCGAACTCCTTACTAAAAACAGCCCGAAGCCGACGGAGAACCCTTTACAGCAGTCAAGCGTTGTATACATGTACACTTGCCCCCATGAAGGATGTAACCTTCAATCTAAGTACATAGGTATGACGTCGACCAAACTGACGATACATTTGACCGGTCATCTTCAATCCCGTGCCCCTTGGCATCACATGAGACAAGCCCTTGGCATCACCCTAACAAGAGAAATGCTGAATAAAAACTCTTGTATAATAGACAAAACCCAAGATGTAAGAAGATTACAAATTCTTGAAGCAATCCACATAAGAATACAACAACCTACCATGAATACCCAAATCACGGAACTATTTACTCTACCCACCATAAGAGTAATGACAAGACCAGAACGATGCCAACACAGAAGACAATGTCCAACATAATAGGCCTATTACACGCGATTAATCTTTGTATGTGCTTCGACACCTATTATCCCCTTATTTATCCCCTTGCCTTTTCCTTGATTCTACTTGTTTTCTCACCTGACCCCCGTACAGCTATATATATATATATATATATATGTTTCATTGAATATGACCGCATATTCTATGTTTATTATTTTCTGGTTTAGGGCTTCTATCCCTCTAACTATTTTCTTAGCATCAGGGCTTAATTGAAATAGGAGTTCTCCAAAACTCATTTTCGTACTTTTGAGGTGAAGAAAAGAAGTGATTTACTATAGAGTGTATTACACTTATTTATATAATTTGCACAACGTTTCGAACCTCCATGGTTCATTCTCAAGTGAACAGATCTTACAATACTAGTTGATTTTATACCCGCACTGGGTCAGGTGATAATACAATAAAGGTGAAAACATGGGGGGATACATAAGGGATAAATGTGAGGTGAAACATAGAGGCTGCAGAAGGCTTATTGGCCCATACGAGGCAGCTCCTATCTAAACACCAAGATTAATCCAGTGTAATTGGCCTGTTATGTTGGACATTGTCTTCTGTGTTGGCATCGATATGTTCTTGTCTTGTCCTTACTCTCATGGTGGGTAGAGTAAATAGTTCCGTGATTTGGGTGTTCATGGTAGGTCGCTCTATTCTTATGTGAATTGCCTCAAGAATTGCCTTTCTTGAGGCAATATATATATACAATATATATATGTCGTACCTAGTAGCCAGAAAGCACTTCTCAGCCTACTATGCAAGGCCCGATTTGCCTAGTAAGCCAAGTTTTCCTGAATTAATATATTTTCTCCAATTTTGTTCTTATGAAATGATAAAGCTACCCATTTCATTATGTATGAGGTCAATTTTTTTTATTGGAGTTAAAAATACCGTAGATATATGACCGAACCTAACCAACCCTACCTAACCTAACCTATCTTTATAGGTTAGGTTAGGTTAGGTAGCCGAAAAAGTTAGGTTAGGTTAGGTTAGGTAGGTTAGGTAGTCGGAAAACAATTAATTCATGAAAACTTGGCTTATTAGGCAAATCGGGCCTCGCATAGTGGGCTGAGAAGTGCATTTTGGCTACTAGGTACGACATATATATATATATATATATATATATATATATATATATATATATATATATATATATATATATATATATATATATATATATATATATATATATATACAACTTTAGAACACTTTCCCACCAGGAGACTCGAACCCTAGCCAGCACAGAAGCCTTCCAGCAACTGGCATAACAGGTACGCCTTAACCCTCTCCACCACCCGCTCAGACCCTTAAAAGAGATGGTAATTTCGGAGTATTTAAATACACCAAAGATCATCACCTCCCAAGAGCACTAGAGCAAGTGAGGGGTCATTTAGACGTTAATTTCATCAAGTCCCTGTTAATATGGGAAGACACAGTGTCTATGCTTAAGGCACAACTCTCCTAAACACGAGAGTTAAGTATACAACTTTAGAACACTTTCCCACCAGGAGACTCGAACCCTAGCCAGCACAGAAGCCTTCCAGCAACTGGCATAACAGGTACGCCTTAACCCTCTCCACCACCCGCTCAGACCCTTAAAAGAGATGGTAATTTCGGAGTATTTAAATACACCAAAGATCATCACCTCCCAAGAGCACTAGAGCAAGTGAGGGGTCATTTAGACGTTAATTTCATCAAGTCCCTGTTAATATGGGAAGACACAGTGTCTATGCTTAAGGCACAACTCTCCTAAACACGAGAGTTAAGTATACAACTTTAGAACACTTTCCCACCAGGAGACTCGAACCCTAGCCAGCACAGAAGCCTTCCAGCAACTGGCATAACAGGTACGCCTTAACCCTCTCCACCACCTGCTCAGACCCTTAAAAGAGATGGTAATTTCGGAGTATTTAAATACACCAAAGATCAACACCTCCCAAGAGCACTAGAGCAAGTGAGTGGTCATTTAGACGTTAATTTCATCAAGTCCCTGTTAATATGGGAAGACACAGTGTCTATGCTTTAGGCACAACTCTCCTAAACACGAGAGTTAAGTATACAACTTTAGAACACTTTCCCACCAGGAGACTCGAACCCTAGCCAGCACAGAAATAAAAATACTCCGAAATTACCATCTCTTTTAAGGGTCTGAGCGGGTGGTGGAGAGGGTTAAGGCGTACCTGTTATGCCAGTTGCTGGAAGGCTTCTGTGCTGGCTAGGGTTCGAGTCTCCTGGTGGGAAAGTGTTCTAAAGTTGTATACTTAACTCTCGTGTTTAGGAGAGTTGTGCCTTAAGCATAGACACTGTGTCTTCCCATATTAACAGGGACTTGATGAAATTAACGTCTAAATGACCCCTCACTTGCTCTAGTGCTCTTGGGAGGTGATGATCTTTGGTGTATTTAAATACTCCGAAATTACCATCTCTTTTAAGGGTCTGAGCGGGTGGTGGAGAGGGTTAAGGCGTACCTGTTATGCCAGTTGCTGGAAGGCTTCTGTGCTGGCTAGGGTTCGAGTCTCCTGGTGGGAAAGTGTTCTAAAGTTGTATACTTAACTCTCGTGTTTAGGAGAGTTGTGCCATATATATATATATATATATGTATATATATATATATGTCGTACCTAGTAGCCAGAACTCACTTCTCAGCCTACTATTCAAGGCCCGATTTGCCTAATAAGCCAAGTTTTCCTGAATTAATATATTTACTATAATTTTTTTCTTATGAAATGATAAAGCAACCCCTTTTTTCTATGTATGAGGTCAATTTTTTTTATTGGAGTTAAAATTAACGTAGATATATGACCGAACCTAACCAACCCTACCTAACCTAACCTAACCTATATTTATAGGTAAGGTTAGGTTAGGTAGCCAAAAAAAGCTAGGTTAGGTTAGGTTAGGTAGGTTAGGTAGTCGAAAAAACATTAATTCATGAAAACTTGGCTTATTAGGCAAATCGGGCCTTGAATAGTAGGCTGAGAAGTGCGTTCTGGCTATTAGGTACGACATATATATATATATATATATATATATATATATATATATATATATATATATATATATATATATATATATATATATATATATATGCGAACAAGCCTGAATGGTCCCCAGGACAATATGCAACTGAAAACTCACACCCCAGAAGTGACTCGAACCCATACTCCCAGAAGCAATGCATCTGGTATGTACAAGACGCCTTAATCCACTTGACCATCACGACCGGACATAATGAGGTGATAGCCTAAGCTATTTGAACCACCCCACCGCCGGCACTCGGATAGTAATCTTGGGCATAGCATTTTACCAAATCACCTCATTCTTTGGGGCACACGTGAGGAACACAAATGCGAACAAGCCTGAATGGTCCCCAGGACAATATGCAACTGAAAACTCACACCCCAGAAGTGACTCGAACCCATACTCCCAGAAGCAATGCATCTGGTATGTACAAGACGCCTTAATCCACTTGACCATCACGACCGGACATAATGAGGTGATAGCCTAAGCTATTTGAACCACCCCACCTCCGGCACTCGGATAGTAATCTTGGGCATAGCATTTTACCAAATCACCTCATTCTTTGGGGCACACGTGAGGAACACAAATGCGAACAAGCCTGAATGGTCCCCAGGACAATATGCAACTGAAAACTCACACCCCAGAAGTGACTCGAACCCATACTCCCAGAAGCAATGCATCTGGTATGTACAAGACGCCTTAATCCACTTGACCATCACGACCGGACATAATGAGGTGATAGCCTAAGCTATTTGAACCACCCCACCGCCGGCACTCGGATAGTAATCTTGGGCATAGCATTTTACCAAATCACCTCATTCTTTGGGGCACACGTGAGGAACACAAATGCGAACAAGCCTGAATGGTCCCCAGGACAATATGCAACTGAAAACTCACACCCCAGAAGTGACTCGAACCCATACTCCCAGAAGCAATGCATCTGGTATGTACAAGACGCCTTAATCCACTTGACCATCACGACCGGACATAATGAGGTGATAGCCTAAGCTATTTGAACCACCCCACCGCCGGCACTCGGATAGTAATCTTGGGCATAGCATTTTACCAAATCACCTCATTCTTTGGGGCACACGTGAGGAACACAAATGCGAACAAGCCTGAATGGTCCCCAGGACAATATGCAACTGAAAACTCACACCCCAGAAGTGACTCGAACCCATACTCCCAGAAGCAATGCATCTGGTATGTACAAGACGCCTTAATCCACTTGACCATCACGACCGGACATAATGAGGTGATAGCCTAAGCTATTTGAACCACCCCACCGCCGGCACTCGGATAGTAATCTTGGGCATAGCATTTTACCAAATCACCTCATTCTTTGGGGCACACGTGAGGAACACAAATGCGAACAAGCCTGAATGGTCCCCAGGACAATATGCAACTGAAAACTCACACCCCAGAAGTGACTCGAACCCATACTCCCAGAAGCAATGCATCTGGTATGTACAAGACGCCTTAATCCACTTGACCATCACGACCGGACATAATGAGGTGATAGCCTAAGCTATTTGAACCACCCCACCGCCGGCACTCGGATAGTAATCTTGGGCATAGCATTTTACCAAATCACCTCACTCATCACCTCAGCTTAGGCTATCACCTCATTATGTCCGGTCGTGATGGTCAAGTGGATTAAGGCGTCTTTTACATACCAGATGCATTGCTTCTGGGAGTATGGGTTCGAGTCACTTCTGGGGTGTGAGTTTTCAGTTATATATATATATATATATATATATATATATATATATATATATATATATATATGTATATATATATATATATATATATATATATATATATATATATATATATATATGTATATATATATATATATATATATATATATATATATATATATATATATATATATATATATATATATATATATATATATATATATATATATATATATATATATATATATATATATATATAGGGGCACGCAGTCATGTGCGTGCCCCTACTATACCTCTTCCCGCCCCCATCCCATTCATTCACGTCAGTCACACCCTACCCGAATCTGAATGATGGATCGTGGACAGCTGTTAGCACAGAGCAAGTACAACTAGATGTGAACATTGGGTTTGGTCACGCGCGCGGCCGCTCCCCTCCCTCCTATTCCCTTGGTATGCCTCAGAGTCAGAAGGGTGCGTGCCCCATGCACCTACCCTACCCTACCTACCCTACCTACCTACCTACCCTACCATGCTTAACTCTAGAAGGCCTATGCTCAGATCTAGAGGCCTATGCTTAACACCTGTAAAACACTACGCTCCTATTACTTACACTTTAACATAAACACACCTGTACACGTGCTGCACACCTGCTACACACCTGTTACACATACCCCTCCTATCCTTACAACCTCCTTTCATCATTGGCAACGCAGGACGTCCCGAGAGACTATACCCAGGAAACACAAACCAAAACTGTCCCTATTTTCCGCTTATTACAACTTTTAATAAAGTTGTTACATCTTGGCTTAACGTGTTTTTGACGTAATAGAACGTTGTTACAACATACTATATTGGATGTTATCACTTGTTAGGTGTTAAAACTTGTTCGAACGTTGTACGAACATTGTAGTTTCGATGTGTGGTTGGCAGGAAGGCACGGCCGCGCAGGGGGCCCTCCCTCACCCCCTTAAGACTAGATCCGGGTGCGATACCTGGGCAGGAGGACGAGGTATCGCAAGGTATCCGGGTGCGATACCTGGCTCACCTGCTCAGGGGTTGCGGACGGTTCTACTACTAATTTATGCTACTAAAACGTGTGTCCCAAGAGGCATTATAAGTGCACTAAACGTGTGTCCCAAGAGGCATTATAGGTGCACTAAACGTGTGTCCCAAGAGGCATTATAAGTGCACTAATCATTTGTCCCAAGAGGCATTATAAGTGCACTAAACGTGTGTCCCAAGAGACATTATAAGTGAACTAAACGTTTGTCCCAAGAGGCATTATAAGTACACTAATCATTTGTTCCAAGAGACATTATAAGTGCACTAAACGTGTGTCCCAAGAGACATTATAAGTGAACTAAACGTTTGTCCCAAGAGACATTATAAGTGAACTAAACGTGTGTCCCAAGAGGCATTATAAGTGCACAAATCGTGTGTCCCAAGAAACATTATAAGTTCACTAATCGTGTGTCCCAAGAGACATTATAAGTGAACTAAACGTTTGTCCCAAGAGGCATTATAAGTACACTAATCATATGTTCCAAGAGGCATTATAAGTGCACTAAACGTGTGTCCCAAGAGGCATTATAAGTGCCCTAAACGTGTATCCCAAGAGGCATTATAAGTGCACTAAACGTGTGTCCCAAGAGGCATTATAAGTGCACTAAACGTGTGTCCCAAGAGACATTATAAGTGCACTAAACGTGTGTCCCAAGAGGCATTATAAGTGCCCTAAACGTGTATCCCAAGAGGCATTATAAGTGCACTAAACGTGTGTCCCAAGAGGCATTATAAGTGCACTAAACGTGTGTCCCAAGAGACATTATAAGTGCACTAAACGTGTGTCCCAAGAGACATTATAAGTGAACTAAACGTTTGTCCCAAGAGACATTATAAGTGAACTAAACGTGTGTCCCAAGAGGCATTATAAGTGCACAAATCGTGTGTCCCAAGAAACATTATAAGTTCACTAATCGTATGTCCCAAGAGACATTATAAGTGAACTAAACGTTTGTCCCAAGAGGCATTATAAGTACACTAATCATATGTTCCAAGAGGCATTATAAGTGCACTAAACGTGTGTCCCAAGAGGCAATATAAGTGCACTAAACGTGTATCCCAAGAGACATTATAAGTGCACTAATCGTGTGTCCCAAGAGACATTATAAGTGAACTAAACGTTTGTCCCAAGAGACATTATAAGTGAACTAAACGTTTGTCCCAAGAGGCATTATAAGTGCACTAAACGTGTGTCCCAAGAGGCATTATAAGTGCACTAATCATTTGTTCCAAGAGACATTATAAGTGCACTAAACGTGTGTCCCAAGAGACATTATAAGTGCACTAATCGTGTGTCCCAAGAGACATTATAAGTGAACTAAACGTTTGTCCCAAGAGGCATTATAAGTACACTAATCATATGTTCCAAGAGACATTATAAGTGCACTAATCATTTGTTCCAAGAGACATTATAAGTGCACTAAACGGGTGTCCCAAGAGGCATTATAAGTACACTAATCATATGTTCCAAGAGGCATTATAAGTGCACTAAACGTGTGTCCCAAGAGGCATTATAAGTGCCCTAAACGTGTATCCCAAGAGGCATTATAAGTGCACTAAACGTGTGTCCCAAGAGGCATTATAAGTGCACTAAACGTGTGTCCCAAGAGACATTATAAGTGAACTAAACGTTTGTCCCAAGAGGCATTATAAGTACACTAATCATTTGTTCCAAGAGACATTATAAGTGCACTAAACGTGTGTCCCAAGAGACATTATAAGTGAACTAAACGTTTGTCCCAAGAGACATTATAAGTGAACTAAACGTGTGTCCCAAGAGGCATTATAAGTGCACAAATCGTGTGTCCCAAGAAACATTATAAGTTCATTAATCGTGTGTCCCAAGAGACATTATAAGTGAACTAAACGTTTGTCCCAAGAGGCATTATAAGTACACTAATCATATGTTCCAAGAGGCATTATAAGTGCACTAAACGTGTGTCCCAAGAGGCATTATAAGTGCCCTAAACGTGTATCCCAAGAGGCATTATAAGTGCACTAAACGTGTGTCCCAAGAGGCATTATAAGTGCACTAAACGTGTGTCCCAAGAGACATTATAAGTGCACTAAACGTGTGTCCCAAGAGGCATTATAAGTGCCCTAAACGTGTATCCCAAGAGGCATTATAAGTGCACTAAACGTGTGTCCCAAGAGGCATTATAAGTGCACTAAACGTGTGTCCCAAGAGACATTATAAGTGCACTAAACGTGTGTCCCAAGAGACATTATAAGTGAACTAAACGTTTGTCCCAAGAGACATTATAAGTGAACTAAACGTGTGTCCCAAGAGGCATTATAAGTGCACAAATCGTGTGTCCCAAGAAACATTATAAGTTCACTAATCGTGTGTCCCAAGAGACATTATAAGTGAACTAAACGTTTGTCCCAAGAGGCATTATAAGTACACTAATCATATGTTCCAAGAGGCATTATAAGTGCACTAAACGTGTGTCCCAAGAGGCAATATAAGTGCACTAAACGTGTATCCCAAGAGACATTATAAGTGCACTAATCGTGTGTCCCAAGAGACATTATAAGTGAACTAAACGTTTGTCCCAAGAGACATTATAAGTGAACTAAACGTTTGTCCCAAGAGGCATTATAAGTGCACTAAACGTGTGTCCCAAGAGGCATTATAAGTGCACTAATCATTTGTTCCAAGAGACATTATAAGTGCACTAAACGTGTGTCCCAAGAGACATTATAAGTGCACTAATCGTGTGTCCCAAGAGACATTATAAGTGAACTAAACGTTTGTCCCAAGAGGCATTATAAGTGAACTAAACGTTTGTCCCAAGAGGCATTATAAGTACACTAATCATATGTTCCAAGAGACATTATAAGTGCACTAATCATTTGTTCCAAGAGACATTATAAGTGCACTAAACGGGTGTCCCAAGAGACATTATAAGTGAACTAAACGTATGTCCCAAGAGGCATTATAAGTGCACTAAACGTGTGTCCCAAGAGGCATTATAAGTACACTAAACATGTGTCCCAAAAAGACATTGCATGTGCACTAAACGTGTCCCAAGAGGCATTATACACATGAGGGGACACGCATTATACACAAGTGTAACTCAGTGCTTGAGTTACACTTGAGGGTCGTGCTTGTGTCACACTTGAGGGTCGGTGCCAGTGTTACACTTGAGGATCGGTGCTTGTGTTACACTTGAGGGTCGGTGCCAGTGTTACACTTGAGGGTCGGTGCTTGTGTTACACTTGAGGGTCGGTGCTTGTGTTACACTTGAGGGTCGGTGCTTGTGTTACACTTGAGGGTCGGTGCCAGTGTTACACTTGAGGGTCGGTGCTTGTGTTACACTTGAGGGTCGGTGCTTGTGTTACACTTGAGGGTCGGTGCCTGTGTTACACTTGAGGGTCGGTGCCTGTGTTACACTTGAGGGTCGGTGCCAGTGTTACACTTGAGGGTCGGTGCCTGTGTTACACTTGAGGGTCGGTGCTTGTGTTACACTTGAGGGTCGGTGCCTGTGTTACACTTGAGGGTCGGTGCCTGTGTTACACTTGAGGGTCGGTGCTTGTGTTACACTTGAGGGTCGGTGCTTGTGTTACACTTGAGGGTCGGTGCCTGTGTTACACTTGAGGGTCGGTGCTTGTGTTACACTTGAGGGTCGGTGCTTGTGTTACACTTGAGGGTCGGTGCCTGTGTTACACTTGAGGGTCGGTGCCAGTGTTACACTTGAGGGTCGGTGCCTGTGTTACACTTGAGGGTCGGTGCCTGTGTTACACTTGAGGGTCGGTGCCTGTGTTACACTTGAGGGTCGGTGCCTGTGTTACACTTGAGGGTCGGTGCTTGTGTTACACTTGAGGGTCGGTGCCTGTGTTACACTTGAGGGTCGGTGCTTGTGTTACACTTGAGGGTTGGTGCCTGTGTTACACTTGAGGGTTGGTGCCTGTGTTACACTTGAGGGTCGGTGCTTGTGTTACACTTGAGGGTCGGTGCTTGTGTTACACTTGAGGGTCGGTGCTTGTGTTACACTTGAGGGTTGGTGCCAGTGTTACACTTGAGGGTCGGTGCCTGTGTAACACTTGAGGGTTGGTGCCTGTGTTACACTTGAGGGTTGGTGCCTGTGTTACACTTGAGAGTCGGTGCCTGTGTTACACTTGAGGGTCGGTGCCTGTGTTACACTTGAGGGTCGGTGCCTGTGTTACACTTGAGGGTCAGCGCCTACTGTAGCGACAGCGACAGGACATCGCCTGTCAGCAGTAACGACTGTAACGAGGCGCTCGTCCTGATCAGTTATCCCGTAGCACATTAGCAGTGTGACATAAGTTGAGGAAGTCAATTAAAGTCAACTTTATTAACGGAACATAACCAAAATTTCAACATAATTCACCATCAAGCGCTGGTAAAGCCAACGAGTGCCACTAATTAACGGCAATTAGTCTGGTTTGGTAAACTGGCCAGCCGAGCCAATCAGAAGCGCTGTGCAGTAAACCTGTCAACTCTGTGATATTAGATAATACTTTATTACTTCACATATACTCAACCCGTGAAAATAATATACTAGTTCAACTCTGCAGAACATTTTTGTTTTTTATATTTTAAGATTATTTGACACTGACAAAAAGAAAAAAGAAAATATCAAATAATGAGCATCGCTGACGAAGGGAGGTAATGGAACAAACAAATATAATGTCAGCGGCATTTAGCGAGGCTTTAATAGAATGGAGTGCTGACAGCAGTAGTCCGCTTGTATATGGTTATATTGTGTGCTGTTGTCCTGAACTGTTGGGGGGGGGAGAGAGAGAGAGAGAGAGAGAGAGAGAGAGAGAGAGAGAGAGAGAGAGAGAGAGAGAGAGAGAGAGAGAGAGAGAGAGAGAGAGAGAGAGAGAGAGAGAGAGAGAGAGAGAGAGAGAGAGAGAGAGAGAGAGAGAGAGAGAGAGAGAGAGAGAGAGAGAGAGAGAGAGAGAGAGAGAGAGAGAGAGAGAGAGACGCCTTATTCTTTTCATATAATCTATTATCAACTTATGATCTTAATTTAAAAAAAACGAAACATTTAAAATATCTAAAACTTCCCCCAACTTTCCAAAATTCATATTTTTCCTATACATAAACCATAAAACATTTTAAACATTTTTAAAATTGCAAACAACTTGTCCAAACATTTATTTTTTTCTGCCACAGGAACAACAAAAGTTATAATACTTCTTAAACTGCAAAATTTTTTATCATACTTATTAGTTTTCTGGTACATAATCCTCCAAACTTTTTAAAAAACTCTGAATCCGTGCACAACTTTCCCAAATTTTAATTTTTTTCTGTGATATAAAATACAAAAGTTTCAAAAATATGATTAAACTGCACAAAACTTCTCCTACCTTTATATTTACACAATGTCCTATTTGACCTACCACTGGATTACGTATTTGCGTCTAACTAACCGTTTGCGTCTGTCTTTGCTAAGAATAAAACTCAGTCGGTGGACGGTAAAACGCAAAACGTATGATATTTACTATTATAATAATAATAATAAATTTTTTTATTTAGGTAAGGTACATACATAAAGAGATTTTACAAAGTTTGTTGGCTTAATAGATAGAGCTAGTACATACAATGCCTAAAGCCACTATTACGCAAATCGTTTCGGGCAGAAACGCTTTGCTGTACCCGGAAATTAGCTGTACCCGGCCACGCGTTGCTGTGGCTCAGCAACGCATGTACGTTGCTGAGCCACAGCAATCTTTGTTATGACCCCAGGTGGCCTGAGAAACGAGTCTATCCCTCTGAGAGTTATTCAACAAGCTAACCCCAACTGAGAGGCCAAAGGAAATATAGACATGTGAATATATATTAAATACTTGGCAAATGTTAATGAACAGTTTAAAAGCATGCGCAGAGGATAAATATGTGAATAAGGACATGACATGAGATGTTGAGATTTTGGCTGACAAAGTATGAGGCTCGCTGTGAATGTCTTGACCTCACTCGAGCAGCAGAGGTCGTGAGAGGAGGTTGTACTGTGTTTGTGCTCCTGGCAGTAAGGGAGGAACCTCAAGTTTCGTGCTCCGTCAATAGGAGAGAACCAGTCAGGTGTTATGTGTGAAGCCTGAGGACGACCTAGTGCTCGAGTCAGGAATAGGAGAAGCCTGGTGAGGCTTCCCAAAAAGCAGAAGACAGAAAGGATCACAGCTGCAGACAGGGTGATAGAAAATACTGATTTACAAATCGGGGATTGAGGAGATCATTCCAAACAATGAGAGAGTGGGGAGTCACAGCAGCTCAAGTAGGGTGTGTACACAGGACAACGAGGCCAGTGTTGGAGCCGCACCCCCTAGATATGTGACGCTGAACCCTTCTCCGAGATAAAGAAGTGTACAGGTGATCTCCTGAAAAAAAATTCAAGCACTCCAGAGTTTATTGTTGGACGACCGACGGTAGCGGGAGTGTGGCGGCCGAGGTCGGTTGTTGGTTCCGGCAGAAAGTGGTTGGGAAACGTTGTCCACCTGTACGCAAGCAACAGTCTGGTGCAGCAGCCAGAGCTTTCTTTGGAGGTTTAAACTCCATTAGCCCCAACCCCCTCAGGTCAGGACTGATATCCCAGACAGGCCCCTAAGATCTGTCTTGACCTGAGGGGGCTGGGGCTAATGGAGCTTCACACCGAACCTTATACCTTGTCAGCCAAAATCTCGACATCTCATGTCATGTCCTTCTTCACATATTTATCCTCTGCCCATGCATTTAAACTGTTCATTAAGATTTGCCAAGTATTTAATATATATTCACATGTCTATATTTCCTTTGACCTCTCTGTTGGGGCTAGCTTGTTGAATAACTTTAATAAGGATAAACTCGTTTTTCAGGTCACCTGGGGTCATAACAGGGTCATTCCCCTGTCTCTCAGTCCTCCCCCACCATTCCCCTCTCCCTCATCCCCTCGTCCTCCTAACCATTCCTCACTCCCCTGTCCTCTCGTCCTCCCAACTATTCCCCACTCCCTCGTCCTCCCCACCATTCCCCCCCTCCCTAGTCCCTTTGTACTCCCCACTATCCCCCACTCCAGCGTCCCCTCGTCCTCCTAACCATTCCCAACTCCACCATTTTCTCGTCCACTCCACCATCTCCCACTCCCCCATCCCCTCATTCTCCTCGCCATCCCCCACTTCCCTGTGCCCTTATCCTCCCCACCATTCTCCATTTCCCTGTCCCCTCATCCCCATCATCCCCAACTTCCCCCATCCCCTTGTCCTCCCCACCATTACACCCTCCCCTGTCCCCTCATCCTCCCCACCATTCCCCGCTCCCTCGTCCAATGCATTTCAAAATGATCTGATATTCCCATCAGAAAATTGGGAACATCAAATGATCTGATGTTCCCGTCACCGAAATATAAGAAAAACATTTAAAAAAACTAAATGAAAAAATAAAAAAATGAACTATACCCACAAAATGAATAGTATGGTAAACATCACAGCTCAATTCCAACATATTTTCACACAAAATAATGAAATCAAAATGAAAATAAATCGAAATCTATGAAAATTCAACTTATCAATGCAATCAAAAACAATGAAATGGAATAGTAACATATATAGTACAGCGTGTGTTGCTCTTACTTGTAACAAATTCAGCTGTTTAAAAAATAGCATATTTTTGCCTGTCACAGGTGAGGCATGTGTATAGAAGGAATATAAAAACACGCACCTATTCGAATGCAACTTTGTGTCAAAATTTCAAAGCAATCGGTAAAGAGGTTTCGAAGATTTCCCCTCACATGAAAAACAGTTTTTCAAAAAAGCATGTTTTTTCCAGTCACAGACGTAACATCTATACAGTATGTATATAAAACCCCGCTCGGATGCGATTGGAACGTTGTGTGAAAATTTAAAAGCAATCAGCGAAGAACTTGCGGAGATTAGCGATTTTGAACAAACGGACATTTCATTTTTATTTATGTAGACTAGCAGTACCCGGCTATGCGTTGCTGTGGCTCAGCAACGCATGTGCATTGCTGAGCCACAGCAATCTGCCCTGTCCCCCAGTCCTCTCTACTATTCCCCCCTCACCCGTCTCCTCGGCCTCCCAACCATTCCCTACTCCACCGTCCTCTCGTCCTCCCCACCATTCCCTACTCCACCATCCCCTCTTCCTTCCCACCATGCCCCACTCCCCTGTCCCTTTGTCCACCCTACCATTTTCCATTCCCCCAATCCCCTCGTCCACACCATCCCAAACTCCCCCATCCCCTCGTCCTTCCCCACCATTACCCTGTCCCTTGTACCCTCGTCCTCTCCACCATCTCACACCTCCGTCCCCTCGTCATCACCACCATTCCCCACTCCCTTGCCCGATGCCATCCCAAATGGTCTGATGTTCCCACCAGAATATTGGGAACATCAAGTGATCTGATGTTCCCATCACTGAAATATAAGAAAAACAGTTAAAAAATTAAATAAAAATATGAAAAAAACTATATCCACGAAATGAACAATATAGTAAACAACACAGCTCAATTCCAACACAATTCACGCAAAATAGTTAAATCAAAATGAAAATAAATCAAAATCTATGAAAATTCAATTTATCAATGCAATCAGAAACATTGAAATGGAATTGCAACATATTTAGTATAGCATGTGTGTTGCTCTTACATGCAACAGATGGCGCTGTTTGGGGACCCAAAAACTTGTTTCACTGGCATGTTAGGGGAGAGAGGCTAGTTCTGCTGCATTGCTAGCACCTTTACTGTGCAGGCTGGGTCTCCTGTCTAAGACCTGCTCGGACCAGATGGTCCTTGAGAGATTTATTTATCTTCCGTGCGGTCATAGCTCTCTTCCTGTTACTACACTTAGGTAATTACGTCACTTAGGTAATTACATCTCCATAATACAGTCCATAGCAGGTGTCTAATTGTTAGATACCTGTGTGTGTGTGTGTGTGTGTGTGTGTGTGTTTACTAGTTGTGTTTTTTTTTGCGGGGGTTGAGCTTTGCTCTTTCGGCCCGCCTCTCAACTGTCAATCAACTATTTACTAACTACTTTTTTTTTTTTTTTTTTTTTTTTTCCCACACCACACACACACACACCCCCAGGAAGCAGCCCGTGACAGCTGACTAACTCCTAGGTACCTATTTACTGCTAGGTAACAGGGGCACTTAGGGTGAAAGAAACTTTGCCCATTTGTTTCTGCCTCGTGCGGGAATCGAACCCGCGCCACAGAATTACGAGTCCTGCGCGCTATCCACCAGGCTACGAGGCCCCTGTGTGTGTGTGTGTGTGTGTGTGTGTGTGTGTGTGTGTGTGTGTGTGTGTGTGTGTGTGTGTGTGTGTGTGTGTGAGTGAGCGTGTGTGTGTGTGTGTGTACTCACCTAGTTGTACTCACCTAGTTGTACTCACCTAGTTGTGCTTGCGGAGGTTGAGCTCTGGTTCTTTGGTCCCGCCTCTAAACCGTCAATCAACAGGTGTACAGGTTCCTGAGCCTATTGGGCTCTATCATATCTACACTTGAAACTGTGTATGGAGTTAGCCTCCACCACATCACTTCCTAATGCATTCCATTTGTCAACCACTCTGACACTAAAAAAGTTCTTTCTAATATCCCTGTGGCTTATTTGGGCACTCAGTTTCCACCTGTGTCCCCTAGTGCGTGTGCCCCTTGTGTTAAATAGCTTGTCTTTATCAACCCTGTCGATTCCCTTGAGAATCTTGAATGTGGTGATCATGTCCCCCATAACTCTTCTGTCTTCCAACGAAGTGAGATTTAATTCCCGTAGTCTCTCCTCGTAGCTCATACCTCTCAGCTCGGGTACTAGTCTGGTGGCAAACCTTTGAACCTTTTCCAGTTTAGTCTTATGCTTGACTAGATATGGACTCCATGCTGGAGCCGCATACTCCAGGATTGGTCTGACATATGTGGTATATAATGTT
The DNA here is from genome assembly GCF_040958095.1 of Procambarus clarkii. NCBI lineage: Eukaryota > Metazoa > Arthropoda > Malacostraca > Decapoda > Cambaridae > Procambarus > Procambarus clarkii. The sequence goes on from NC_091177.1 coordinate 45,923,827, forward strand.
CTGAAAGATTCCTTACACAAGTTTCTAAAGGCCGTTCTTATGTTAGCCAACCTGGCATATGCTGCTGATGTTATCCTCTTGATATGAGCTTCAGGGGACAGGTCTGGCGTGATATCAACCCCCAGGTCTTTCTCTCTCTCTTTGACTCTTGAAGTATCTCATCTCCCAAATGATACCTTGTATCTGGCCTCCTGCTTCCTACCCATATCTTCATTACATTACATTTGCTTGGGTTAAACTGTAACAGCCATTTGTTCGACCATTCCTGCAGCTTGTCCAGGTCTTCATGAAGCCTCAAGCTGTCCTCTTCTGTCTTAATCCTTCTCATAATTTTGGCGTCGTCAGCAAACATTGAGAGGAATGAGTCTATACCCTCTGGGAGATCATTTACGTATATCAGAAACAGGATAGGTCCAAGCACAGAGCCCTCTGGAACTCCACTGGTGACTTCACGTCATTCTGAGGTCTCACCCCTCACTGTAACTCTCTGCTTCCTATTGCTTAGGTACTCCCTTATCCACTGGAGCGCCCTACCAGTTACTCCTGCCTGTTTCTCCAGCTTATGCATCAACCTTTTATGGGGTACTGTGTCAAAGGCTTTCCGACAGTCCAAAAAAATGCAGTCCGCCCATCCTTCTCTTTCTTGCTTAATCTTTGTCACCTGATCGTAGAATTCTATCAAGCCTGTAAGGCAAGATTTACCCTCCCTGAACCCATGTTGATGGGTTGTCACGAAGTCTCTTCTCTCCAGATGTGTTACTAGGTTTTTTCTCACAATCTTCTCCATCACCTTGCATGGTATACAAGTTAAGGACACTGGCCTGTAGTTCAGTGCCTCTTGTCTGTCACCCTTTTTGTATATTGGTACTACATTAGCAGTCTTCCATATTTCTGGTAGGTCTCCCGTTTCCAGTGACATACTATACACTATGGAGAGTGGCAAGCAAAGTGCTCCTGCACACTCTTTCAATACCCATGGTGAGATTCCGTCCGGCCCAACAGCTTTTCTCACGTCCAGCTCCAATAGGTGCTTCTTGACCTCATCTCTTGCAATTTCGAACCTTTCCAAGGTAACCTGGTTTGCTGCCACCTCTTCTAGCGCCGTGACATCTCCCTGTTCTATTGTAAAGACCTCCTGGAACCTTTTGTTAAGTTCTTCACAGACCTCTTTGTCATTCTCAGTGTACCTGTCATCGCCCACCCTAAGTTTCATCACCTGTTCCTTCACTGTTGTCTTCCTCCTGATGTGACTGTGTAGTAGCTTGGGTTCGGTCTTGGCTTTATTAGTTATATCATTTTCATACCCTTTCTCAGCTGCTCTTCTCACACTAACATACTCGTTTCTGGTTCTCTGGTATCTCTCTCTACTTTCTGGTGTTCTGTTATTACGGAAGTTCCTCCATGCCCTTTTGTTCAGCTCCTTTGCTTTCATACATTCCCTATTAAACCACGGATTCTTCCTTTGCTTCTCTGTTTTTTCCTGTCGGGCTGGGACAAAGTGTGAGTGTGTGTGTACTCACCTATATGTACTCACCTATATGTGCTTGCAGGATCGAGCATTGACTCTTGGATCCCGCCTTTCTAGCTATCGGTTGTTTACAGCAATGACTCCTGTCCCATTTCCCTATCATACCTAGTTTTAAAAGTATGAATAGTATTTGCTTCCACAACCTGTTCCCCAAGTGCATTCCATTTTTCTACTACTCTCACGCTAAAAGAAAACTTCCTAACATCTCTGTGACTCATCTGAGTTTCCAGTTTCCACCCATGTCCCCTCGTTCTGTTATTATTACGTGTGAACATTTGATCTATTTCCACTTTGTCAATTCCCCTGAGTATTTTATATGTCCCTATCATATCTCCTCTCTCCCTTCTTTTCTCTAGTGTCGTAAGGTTCAGTTCCTTCAGCCGCTCTTCATATCCCATCCCTCGTAGCTCTGGGACAAGCCTCGTCGCAAACCTCTGAACCTTCTCCAGTTTCTTTATGTGTTTCTTCAGGTGGGGGCTCCATGATGGCGCGGCATACTCTAAGACGGGTCTCACGTAGGCAGTGTAAAGCGCCCTAAAAGCTTCCTCATTTAGGTTTCTGAATGAAGTTCTAATTTTCGCCAGTGTAGAGTACGCTGCTGTCGTTATCCTATTTATATGTGCCTCAGGAGTTAGATTAGGTGTCACATCCACTCCCAGGTCTCTTTCTCGAATCGTTACAGGTAGGCTGTTCCCCTTCATTGTGTACTGTCCCTTTGGTCTCCTGTCACCTGATCCCATTTCCATAACTTTACATTTACTGGTGTTAAACTCCAGTAGCCATTTCTCTGACCATCTCTGCAGCCTGTTTAAGTCCTCTTGGAGGATCCTACAATCCTCGTCTGTCACAACTCTTCTCATTAATTTTGCGTCATCTGCAAACATCGACATGTATGATTCCACTCCTGTAAACATATCATTTACGTAAATTAGAAAGAGGATTGGTCCCAGCACCGATCCTTGAGGTACTCCACTTGTTACTGTTCGCCAGTCCGACTTTTCGCCCCTTACCATACCCCTGTGTGTGTGTGTGTGTGTGTGTGTGTGTGTGTGTGTGTGTGTGTGTGTGTGTGTGTGTGTGTGTGTGTGTGTGTGTGTGTGTGTGTGTGTGTGTGTATTCACCTAATTGTGCTTACGAAGCTCAGGCTGTTTTGTCCCGCCTCTCAACTGGTGTACAGATTCCTGAGCCTACTGGGCTCTATCATATCTACGTTTGAAACTGTGTATGGAGTCAGCTTCCACAACATCACTTCCTAGTGCATTCCACTTGTTAACTACTCTGACACTGAAAAGTTCTTTATAACGTCCCTGTGGCTCATTTGGGTACTCAGTTCCCACCTGTGTTCCCTTGTTCGCACACCACCCATGTTAAACAGTTTATCTTTATCTGCCCTGTCAATTCCTCTGAGAATTTTACAGGTAGTGATCATGTCTCCCCTTACTCTTCTGTCTTCCAGAGACGTGAGGTGTAATTTATGCAACCTTTCCTTGTGACTCATATCGCGTTGGTCTGGAACTATTCTAGTGGCATACCTTTGAACTTTCTCCAACTTTGTCTTATGTTTGACAATGTATGGACTTCATACTGGAGCCGCATATTTCGGAATTGGTCTGACATATGTGGAATACAAGGTTCTAAATTATTTCTTACACAAATTTATAAAGAATTTCTGATGATATGCGTTTTATTCGGGTTTCAGGAGGCAGGTTCAGTGTGATATTAACTCCTAGATCCTTCTCTCATGGAGGACGTAGTGTCCCATTTAGTACCACGAGTACTAAAAGGGGCAGGAGGTACCACGAGTACCTCGTGCCCCTTCCATCTAGCTTCACTACGTTACATATACTTGAGTTACACTATTAACCATTTTATGGACCATTCCTTCTGTGTGTCACGGTTATCATCTTGTAGCCTTTTGCCATCATCCTCCCTCTTAATCCTCATCATTTTCGGATTGTGTTCCAATGTCACAATAAAGTCTGAAGATGGTAAATGTTTTTCATGAAGCATCTTGGAGAGGCGCGTGTGTCCTCCCTGCTACTGTGTGCACGGAGAGGAACGTTCTCTTGCCTGATGCAGCTAAGGTCTACCTCAGGCAATGTCAACTCCTAGGGGCTCCTCGGATATTATATGACGTCATTCATACTGAAAACCGTCCTGGCTACTGTTCACAGTTGTCTTCTCTCATAATACCTGGGGAATATTGTATATCACAGTACAAGAATGTATTAAGTTGCATCAGACATTGTAACTTTATATGAAACTTAGTAGTGACGCTTTGCAATGCTTTAGTCGGCTGTTATGAGTATGGGGCAACACAGGATAATTAATATTCACTGACAGGTAAAATATCTCTACTGTTAACTGCTCAACTTTTCAACCACGACTAATAAAGAGATTCAAAAAGTTATCAGAATATGATTGTGTACAAATATGTTGATAACCCATGCTCCTTTCACAAGCTGTCTGTGTGAGGTGACTTTCACAAGCTGTCAGTGTGAGGTGACTTTCACAAGCTGTCTGTGTGAGGTGACTTTCACAAGCTGTCAGAGTGAGGTGACTTTCACAAGCTGTCTGTGTGAGGTAACTTTTACAAGCTGTCAGTGTGAGGTGACTTTCACAAGCTGTCTGTGTGAGGTGACTTTCACAAGCTGTCAGTGTGAGGTGACTTTCACAAGCTGTCTGTGTGAGGTGACTTTCACAAGCTGTCAGAGTGAGGTGACTTTCACAAGCTGTCTGTGTGAGGTAACTTTTACATTGTCACTAAAGTACCGAAATTCTTTAATTTGATTGAAAAAGATTTTATCATCTGCATTTTTAGGGGGAAGTGGTCGGTACTGGGGAGGGGGGAAGTGGTCGGTAATGGGGAGGGGGGAAGTGGTCGGTAGTGGGGAGGGGGGGAAGTGGTCGGCAGTGGGGAGGGGGGAAGTGGTCGGTAGTGGGGAGGGGGGAAGTGGTCGGTAGTGGGGAGGGGGGAAGTGGTCGGTAGTGGGGAGGGGGGGAGTGGTCGGTAGTGGGGAGGGGGGAAGTGGTCGGTAGTGGGGAGGGGGGAAGTGGTCGGTAGTGGGGAGGGGGGGAAGTGGTCGGTAGTGGGAGGGGGGAAGTGGTCGGTAGTGGGGAGGGGGGAAGTGGTCGGTAGTGGGGAGGGGGGGAAGTGGTCGGTAGTGGGGAGGGGGGAAAGTGGTCGGTAGTGGGGAGGGGGAAGTGGTCGGTAGTAAGGAGGGGGAAGTGGTCGGTAGTGGGGAGGGGGGAAGTGGTCGGTAGTGGGGAGGGGGGAGTGGTCGGTAGTGGGGAGGGGGGGAAGTGGTCGGTAGTGGGGAGGGGGGAGTGGTCGGTAGTGGGGAGGGGGAAGTGGTCGGTAGTGGGGAGGGGGAAGTGGTCGGTAGTGGGGAGGGGGGAAGTGGTCGGTAGTGGGGAGGGGGGAAGTGGTCGGTAGTGGGGAGGGGGGGAAGTGGTCGGTAGTGGGGAGGGGGGAAGTGGTCGGTAGTGGGGAGGGGGGGAAGTGGTCGGTAGTGGGAGGGGGGAAGTGGTCGGTAGTGGGGAGGGGGGAAGTGGTCGGTAGTGGGAAGGGGGGGAAGTGGTCGGTAGTGGGGAGGGGGGGAAGTGGTCGGTAGTGGGGAGGGGGAAGTGGTCGGTAGTGGGGAGGGGGAAGTGGTCGGTAGTGGGGAGGGGGGAAGTGGTCGGTAGTGGGGAGGGGGGAGTGATCGGTAGTGGGGAGGGGGGAGTGGTCGGTAGTGGGGAGGTGGGGAAGTGGTCGGCAGTGGGGAGGTGGGGAAGTGGTCGGTAGTGGGGAGGGGGAAGTGGTCGGTAGTGGGGAGGGGGAAGTGGTCGGTAGTGGGGAGGGGGAAGTGGTCGGTAGTGGGGAGGGGGGGAAGTGGTCGGTAGTGGGGAGGGGGGGAAGTGGTCGGTAGTGGGGAGGGGGGTAGTGGTCGGTAGTGGGGAGGGGGGAAGTGGTCGGTAGTGGGGAGGGGGGAAGTGGTCGGTAGTGGGGAGGGTGGAGTGGTCGGTAGTGGGGAGGGGAAAGTGGTCGGTAGTGGGGAGGGAAAAGTGGTCGGTAGTGGGAGGGGGGAGTGGTCGGTAGTGGGTAGGGGGGAGTGGTCGGTAGTGGGGAGGGGGGGAAGTGGTCGGTAGTGGGGAGGGGGAAGTGGTCGGTAGTGGGGAGGGGGGGAAGTGGTCGGTAGTGGGGAGGGGGAAGTGGTCGGTAGTGGGGAGGGAGAAGTGGTCGGTAGTGGGGAGGGGGGAGTGGTCGGTAGTGGGGAGTGTGGAGTGGTCGGCAGTGGGGAGGGGGGAGTGGTCGGTAGTGGGGAGTGTTGAGTGGTCGGTAGTGGGGAGGGGGAAGTGGTCGGTAGTGGGGAGGGTGGAGTGGTCGGTAGTGGGGAGGGGAAAGTGGTCGGTAGTGGGGAGGGGAAAGTGGTCGGTAGTGGGGAGGGGAAAGTGGTCGGTAGTGGGGAGGGGGGGAAGTGGTCGGTAGTGGGGAGGGGGGAAGTGGTCGGTAGTGGGGAGGGGGGAAGTGGTCGGTAGTGGGGAGGGGGGGAAGTGGTCGGTAGTGGGAGGGGGGAGTGGTCGGTAGTGGGGAGGGGGGGAAGTGGTCGGTAGTGGGGAGGGGGAAGTGGTCGGTAGTGGGGAGGGGGGGAAGTGGTCGGTAGTGGGGAGGGGGAAGTGGTCGGTAGTGGGGAGGGGGAAGTGGTCGGTAGTGGGGAGGGGGGAGTGGTCGGTAGTGGGGAGTGTGGAGTGGTCGGCAGTGGGGAGGGGGGAGTGGTCGGTAGTGGGGAGTGTGGAGTGGTCGGTAGTGGGGAGGGGGGAAGTGGTCGGTAGTGGGAAGGGGGGGAAGTGGTCGGTAGTGGGGAGGGGGGGAAGTGGTCGGTAGTGGGGAGGGGGAAGTGGTCGGTAGTGGGGAGGGGGAAGTGGTCGGTAGTGGGGAGGGGGGAAGTGGTCGGTAGTGGGGAGGGGGGAGTGATCGGTAGTGGGGAGGGGGGAGTGGTCGGTAGTGGGGAGGGGGAAGTGGTCGGTAGTAGGGAGGGGGAAGTGGTCGGTGGTGGGGAGGGGGAAGTGGTCGGTAGTGGGGAGGGGGATGTTAAGAATGAAGGGGGAATAGTTATAATGAAAGAGAATGGGGAGAGTGCTCTAGAGGAGATGAGTAATATAGATCAGTTAGAGAAGGGAATGAAAATGGGTAGAGGGTGATGGGGAAGATCAGGTGAGTGGCAGTGGAAGGTATAAGGGGATAATGGAAGAGGTTAGGAGGAAATATAAAGGTAAGGTTTTAATGGAAGGGGTAAAGTGGTAATGGAAGATGTAAGGGGGGTAATGGAAGGGGTAAGCGGGTAACGGAAAGGTTAAGGGGTAATGGGGTAATGTGGGAAGGCTACAGCTAGGATATAGCAGGGGAATAAGGGAGGGATTGTGAGTAGGCGAAATTGGTGGGAAAGGTCCAATAGGGTGGGAAGGTCCAATAGGGTGGGAAGGTCCAATAGGGTGGGAAGGTCCAATAGGGTGGGAAAGGTCCAATAGGGTGGGAAGGTCCAATAGGGTGGAAAGGTCCAATAGGGTGGGAAGGTCCAATAGGGTGGGAAAGGTCCAATAGGGTTGGAAAGGTCCAATAGGGTGGGAAAGGTCCAATAGGGTGGGGAGGTCCAATAGGGTGGGAAGGTCCAATAGGGTGGGAAAGGTCCAATAGGGTGGGAAGGTCCAATAGGGTGGGAAAGGTCCAATAGGGTGGGAAGGTCCAATAGGGTGGGAAGGTCCAATAGGGTGGGAAGGTCCAATAGGGTGGGAAGGTCCAATAGGGTGGAAAGGTCCAATAGGGTGGGAAGGTCCAATAGGGTGGGGAAGGTCCAATAGGGTGGGAAAGGTCCAATAGGGTGGGAAGGTCCAATAGGGTGGGAAAGGTCCAATAGGGTGGGAAAGGTCCAATAGGGTGGGAAGGTCCAATAGGGTGGGAAAGCTCCAATAGGGTGGGAAAGGTCCAATAGGGTGGGAAGGTCCAATAGGGTGGGAAAGGTCCAATAGGGTGGGAAAGGTCCAATAGGGTGGGAAAGGTCCAATAGGGTGGGAAAGAGGCTGTGGTATAGGGATGGAAATGGAAGGAAGGTGAGCTGGAATGAGAGATGGGGAGAGGAGTTGGGGAAAAGGGAATTGGTAGTTGTTGGTGAAGAGGAACGAGGCGGAATGTGAAGGGTAGGGAAAGGGAACAAAAATGGGGAAAGGAATTTGAAGGTACAGATAGAGGAAGAGAGGAATTGTGTGATGGGGACAGCAGGAGGAGAGGGAGAAAGGGAAGCAGTTGGGAAACAAGGATAAAGTATGGTAGAGGAAGGGTAAGGGCAAGGGATTAGAGAGAAGGCATAGTGGCCTGACTCAGTAGCGAGGCGATACTGGGCACATGGAATGTCACACACCAACCCGTTCTCTATAATAGGTATAGGTTAAGTAATAATTGTAATTACGAAGCAATAAGATGCTTATCTTAAGATACTAACAAGGTTAGGTAAGGTCGGTGTTTTCTATGAATCTTTTTAAGGGTATCTATTATGTTTAGTATATCACCTATGCACATATTTAATAAGTCAATATTGACTTATTAAATTTGCGAGAACGGGTTGCACACACACTTCCTATTAAGAAAATAAATGCTGCATACTTTTTCCCCAGGGGGTTGGGGGGTTGGTGCCTTCTTTGATAATTACTTACTTCCCCCCGGGGTATTCCTGCGCGGGCCCTGAGCCTCTGGCTGGCTACTAAGTTTCACTTGTTTCACTTACGTGGAGTATGAGTGTTTATGACTCGTATGGTTGCTTCAGTAAGATTATGCCCCATGTGGAACATGTAATAACTTCTGCTCTGTTGAATCTAAGTTGAAATCTTGTTGTGGGTGTTGTGCACTGTGCTAGATAATGTTCCATTGGTCTGTTGTGGGTGTAACTGTGCACTGTGTTAGATAATGTTCCAGTGGTCTGTTGTGGGTGTAACTGTGCACTGTGTTAGATAATGTTCCATTGGTCTGTTGTGGCTGTAACTGTGCACTGTGTTAGATAATGTTCCAGTGGTCTGTTGTGGGTGTAACTGTGCACTGTGTTAGATAATGTTCCATTGGTCTGTTGTGGCTGTAACTGTGCACTGTGTTAGATAATGTTCCAGTGGTCTGTTGTGGGTGTAACTGTGCACTGTGTTAGATAATGTTCCATTGGTCTGTTGTGGCTGTAACTGTGCACTGTGTTAGATAATGTTCCATTGGTCTGTTGTGGGTGTTGTGCACTGTGTTAGATAATGTTCCATTGGTCTGTTGTGGCTGTAACTGTGCACTGTGTTAGATAATGTTCCAGTGGTCTGTTGTGGGTGTAACTGTGCACTGTGTTAGATAATGTTCCAGTGGTCTGTTGTGGGTGTAACTTTGCACTGTGCTAGATAATGTTCCAGTGGTCTGTCGGGCATTTCTCCACAGTGCTGACATTTCCTCTCATCTTCCGGAACCTGTAAGCCTTTTTCCCATGCACATGGGTATCCAAGCCTGATGCGATATAAGTGTACTTCTGTTGTTCTACTGCTCCCTTTCATCAAAATAAGTGGTTCGTAGTTGGTTGAATTCTTGTACCAACCCGCAGATCCTAAAGTTGCAACTGCTGTGCCGCATTGACCTTTGCAGTGTGAAAATTACACAAGAGTGAAAGAATACTCTGACGAAAAATTAAGACAATTTACTCCAATATCAAAATGAGCAAATAACACATGAAAACCACACAAACCCCTGGTTGAACACACTTGGCTAGCACACAAGAGAAATAATAATAATAATATTAACACATGAATAAACTTACTGTAACACAGTAATAAGAGTGGCACTGAGATTATTTACATAAAGACAGTGTGGATTCCCTGAGCACCTGGGACCAGATTCACGAAGCAGTTACGCAAGTACTTACGAACGTGTACATCTTTCGTCAATCTTTGACGGCTTTGGTTACATTTATTAAACAGTTTACAAGCATGAAAACTTCCCAGTCAACTGTTGTTATTGTTATAAACAGCCTCCTGGTGCTTCGGAGATCATTAACTCTTTAATAATTGTAAACAAAGCCGTCAAAAATTGAGAAAAGATGTACAGGTTCGTAAGTGCTTGGGCAACTGCTTCGTGAATCTGGCCCCTGATGAGAGAGACTCCTGAGGTGAGCCAGGGCATGGGGTATTATACCCCCTGTTGGTGACGTCACATACATTGTCACCGAGGCTTGGAACGAGGAGCCGGCGGCGTAACAGGTGGTTCCCTAGATGTAACGAGGAACTTGCAGGTGCACACCCACCTGGGGCTCTCGGGCTGGGTGGAGGGTGTACTGGTGCCGGGGCCCACACATTGTCTGGGTTGATCTCCATACCGGTCGTAATACGACGTGTGCAGAGTGAAGAATAACGAGGGTAAGAAGGAAGAGGCAGCTTCCTCTGCTGTGCTGAGGAATTATGTGACAGCAGGAAGACCAAGGAACAAAAATACAGACTACAGGCAGTGAGGGATACGCTCTCGTATTATTTGTAATAACTGCATTAATTATTATTTATGACGTATGCATTTTGACGTATAATTATGATAATGACAATGACAGTAATTATAACATCAACGTAAATTAAGAGATTTTTAATATATGCTGATATTTTCCTGTATATGAACGACATGTGTCACTCACAATATTTCACCAGAATGCTGCTCTCAATCCAATAATATTTCTGAATAATAAATGAGTGTGGTAATGAGTGAAATATTTAATTCACTCATTATGAATGAGATGAAGATGCTCCAGCAGAGATGAAGCCTCTGCTGGAGCATAAACTTACGACTGCCGGACATAGTTAAGCTTGGAAGGTTTGCTCGAAGAGAGGAGCTTGTTCCTGCCTGGCTCAGTCACTCAGTCATCAAGTGTTCACTCGTACCTGGCAGCTGGTCCTTTGATGCTCGTCCATGTTTGGGATGTCTCAAATGTTGGAAGGTTCGTCCATGTTTGGAAGGTTCGTCCACGTTTGGAGGGTTCGTCCATGTTTGGTGGGTTTGTCCACGTTTCGAGGGTTAGTCCATGTTTGGAGGGGTCGTCTATGTTTGGAGGGGTCGTCCATGTTTGGCGGGTTCATCCATGTTTGGAGGGTTCGGGCATATTTGGAGGGGTCGTCCATGTTTGGAGGGGTCGTCCATGTTTGGAGGGGTCGCAATGTACAGAGGGGTCGTCCATGTTTGGAGGGATCGTCCATGTTTGGAGGGGTCGTCCATGTTTGGTGGGTTCGCCCATGTTTTGGGGGTTCGTCCATGTTTGGAGGGGTCGTCCATATTTGGAGGGGGTCGTCCATGTTTGGAGGGGTCGTCAATGTTTTGAGGGGGTCGTCCTTGTTTGGAGGGTTCGTCCATGCTTGGAGGGGTCGTCCATGTTTGGAGGGGTCGTCCATGTTTGGAGGGGTCATCCATGTTTGTAGGGATCTTCCATGTTTGGAGGAGTCGTCCATGTTTGGAGGGGTCGTCCATGTTTGGAGGGTTCGTCCATGTTGAAGAGGTCGTCGATGCTCGGAGGGTTCGTCCACGTTTGGAGTCGTCTTCCATATTTGGAGAGGTCGTCCATGATCGGAGGGTTCGTCCATGTTTGGAGGGGTCGTCCATGCTCGGGGGTTCGTCCATGTTTGGAGGGTTCGTCCATGTTTGAAGGGTTCGTCCATGTTTGGAGAGGTCGTCCATGTTTGGTGGGTTCGTCCATGTTTGGAGGGGTCGTCCATGTTTGGAGGGGTCGTCCATGTTTGGTGGGTTCGTCCATGTTTGGTGGGTTCCTCCATGTTTGGAGGGTTCGTCCATGTTTGGTGGGTTCGTCCATGTTTGGAGAGGTCGTCCATGTTTGGAGGGGTCGTCCATGTTTGGTGAGTTCGTCCGTGTTTGGAGGGTTCGTCTACGTTTGGAGGGTTCGGCCATGTTTGGAAGGGTCATCCATGTTTGGAAGGCTCATCCATGTTTGGAGGGGTCGTCCATGTTTTGAGGGGTCGTCCATGTTTGGAGGGGTCGTCCATGTTTGGAGGGGTCGTCCATGTTTGGAGGGGTCGTCCATGTTTGGTGGGTTCGTCCATGTTTGGTGGGTTCTTCCATGTTTGGAGGGGTCGTCCATATTTGGAGAGGGTCGTCCATGTTTGGAGGGGACGTCCATGTTTGGAGGGTTCGTCCATGTTTGGGGAGGTCGTCCATGTTTGGAGGGGACGTCCATGTTTGGAGGGTTCGTCCATGTTTGGGGAGGTCGTCCATGTTTGGAGGAGTCGTCCATGTTTGGAGGGGTCGTCCATGTTTGGAGGGTTCGTCCATGTTGAAGAGGTCGTCGATGCTCGAAGGGTTCGTTCACGTTTGGAGTCGTCTTCCATATTTGGAGAGGTCGTCCATGATCGGAGGGTTCGTCCATGTTTGGAGGGGTCGTCCATGCTCGGAGGGGTCGTCCATGTTTGGAGGGTTCGTCCATGTTTGGGGGGGTCGTCCATGTTTGGTGGGTTCGTCCATGTTTGGTGGGTTCCTCCATGTTTGGAGGGTTCGTCCATGTTTGGTGGGTTCGTCCATGTTTGGAGAGGTCGTCCATGTTTGGAGGGGTCGTCCATGTTTGGTGGGTTCGTCCGTGTTTGGAGGGTTCGTCTACGTTTGGAGGGTTCGGCCATGTTTGGAAGGGTCATCCATGTTTGGAAGGGTCATCCATGTTTGGAAGGGTCATCCATGTTTGGAGGGGTCGTCCATGTTTTGAAGGGTCGTCCATGTTTGGAGGGGTCGTCCATGTTTGGAGGGGTCGTCCATGTTTGGTGGGTTCGTCCATGTTTGGTGGGTTCTTCCATGTTTGGAGGGGTCGTCCATATTTGGAGCGGGTCGTCCATGTTTGGAGGGGACGTCCATGTTTGGAGGGTTCGTCCATGTTTGGGGAGGTCGTCCATGTTTGGAGGGGACGTCCATGTTTGGAGGGTTCGTCCATGTTTGGGGAGGTCGTCCATGCTTGGAGGGGTCGTCCATGTTTGGAGGGGTCGTCCATGTTTGGAGGGGTCATCCATGTTTGTAGGGATCTTCCATGTTTGGAGGAGTCGTCCAAGTTTGGAGGGGTCGTCCATGTTTGGAGGGTTCGTCCATGTTGAAGAGGTCGTCGATGCTCGTAGGGTTCGTCCACGTTTGGAGTCGTCTTCCATATTTGGAGAGGTCGTCCATGATCGGAGGGTTCGTCCATGTTTGGAGGGGTCGTCCATGCTCGGAGGGTTCGTCCATGTTTGGAGGGTTCGTCCATGTTTGGAGGGTTCGTCCATGTTTGAAGGGTTCGTCCATGTTTGGAGAGGTCGTCCATGTTTGGTGGGTTCGTCCATGTTTGGAGGGGTCGTCCATGTTTGGAGGGGTCGTCCATGTTTGGAGGGTTCGTCCATGTTTGGAGGGGTCGTCCATGTTTGGTGGGTTCGTCCATGTTTGGTGGGTTCCTCCATGTTTGGAGGGTTCGTCCATGTTTGGTGGGTTCGTCCATGTTTGGTGGGTTCGTCCATGTTTGGAGAGGTCGTCCATGTTTGGAGGGGTCGTCCATGTTTGGTGGGTTCGTCCGTGTTTGGAGGGTTCGTCTACGTTTGGAGGGTTCGGCCATGTTTGGAAGGGTCATCCATGTTTGGAAGGGTCATCCATGTTTGGAGGGGTCGTCCATGTTTTGAGGGGTCGTCCATGTTAGGAGGGGTCGTCCATGTTTGGAGGGGTCGTCCATGTTTGGAGGGGTCGTCCATGTTTGGTGGGTTCGTCCATGTTTGGTGGGTTCTTCCATGTTTGGAGGGGTCGTCCATATTTGGAGCGGGTCGTCCATGTTTGGAGGGGACGTCCATGTTTGGAGGGTTCGTCCATGTTTGGGGAGGTCGTCCATGTTTGGAGGGGACGTCCATGTTTGGAGGGTTCGTCCATGTTTGGGGAGGTCGTCCATGTTTGGAGGGGTCGTCCATGTTTGGAGGAGTCGTCCATGTTTGGAGGGGTCGTCCATGTTTGGAGGGTTCGTCCATGTTTAAAGAGGTCGTCGATGCTCGGAGGGTTCATCCATGTTTGGAGGCGTCGTCCATATTTGGAGAGGTCGTCCATATTTGGAGAGGTCGTCCATGATGGGAGGGTTCGTCCATGTTTGGAGGGGTCGTCCATGCTCGGAGGGTTCGTCCATGTTTGTAGGGTTCGTTCATGTTTGGAGGGTTCGTCCATGTTTGGAGGGTTTGTCCATGTTTTGAGGGTTCGTCCATGTTTGGAGGGTCCGTCCATGTTTGGAGAGGTCGTCCATGTTTCGAGGGTTCGTCCATGTTTGGATGGGTCGTTCATGTTTGGAGGGGTCGTCGATGTTTGGAGGGTTCGTCCATGTTTGGAGGGTTCTTCCATGTTTGGAGGGTCCGTCCATGTTTGGAGAGGTCGTCCATGTTTCGAGGGTTCGTCCATGTTTGGATGGGTCGTCCATGTTTGGAGGGGTCGTCGATGTTTGGAGGGTTCGTCCATTTTTGGAGGGTTCGTCCATGTTTGGTGAGTTCGTCCATGTTTGGAGGGTTCGTCCATGTTTGGAGAGGTCTTCCATGTTTGGAGGGTTCGTCTATGTTTGGTGGGGTCGTCCGTGCTCGGAGGGGCCGTCCATGTTTGGAGAGGTCGTTCGTGCTCGGAGGGTTCGTCCATGTTCAGAGAAGTTTTAGATTTCCTGGCATAATATTATTGTTTGCTATTTTCCACCTGAGACTAGGCAAGTTGAAGTCACCTAGGTAGATAATATCAGGTATCAGGTTCTCCAAATTATCAAGGCTATTCTCTATTTTGTTTATCTGTTCTGTCAATTCCTCAGCCGTTGCATCTGGCGGTTTGTATATTAGAATAATCACTACATTTATTTTCTCTATTTTCAATCCCAGTACCTCTACCACCTCATTTGTAAATTTAGGAGCTCCGAGCATACAAGGTCTTCCCTAATATACAGACCCACTCCTCCATGTGACCTAATTTTCCTATCACACCTGTATAGGTTATATCCTGGAATCCAGATCTCACTGTCCAACAATTCCCCTGCATGGGTTTCTGTGAAAGCTCCAAATACTGCATTTGACTCCGTGAGGAGGCAATTTATGAACTGTACTTTGTTGTTTGTTCTTGTTTTCAGTTCTTGTATGTTGACAAAGATGAATGAGGTTACTCTATTAGTGATAGTGTGAATGGGAGACTTTTTCGGCAAGCCCATTATGCGTGGACATAATGAGTTTGTTCTGACCAGTACTGATTGTTGTAGGGCAGTTGTCTGTCGTAGTTGTAGTTCCCTTTCGGTGTGTAATTGTATCTGTAATTCTGGAATGCCAGTGGATCTGGCATCCAGTTCCATACACTCTCCATGATCCTCCTTTTGAATTCTCTTTCGGTCTGGTATAAAAAATTTATAGTTTCCTCCAAATTCATTATCCTGCTTGCTGCTCTTTATGTAGCGTTCCGTGCCTTTCACGTGAAAGTGTGGGCACTTTAGTAGTAGCAAGTAGTAGCAAGGTATGCTACTAGACTAGTCTCAGAACTAAGAGGCATGAGTTATGAGGAAAGGCTGCGGGAAATGCACCTTACGACACTGGAAGACAGAAGAGTAAGGGGGGACATGATCACAACCTACAAAATCCTCAGGGGAATCGACCGGGTAAACAAGGATAAACTATTCAACACTAGAGGGACGCGAACAAGGGAACACAGGTAGAAGCTGAGTACCCAAATGAGCCACAGAGACATTAGAAAGAACTTTTTCAGTGTCAGAGTGGTTAGTAAATGGAATGCACTAGGAAGTGATGTGGTGGAGGCTGACTCCATACACAGTTTCAAATGTAGATATGATAGAGTCGAGTAGGCTCAGGAATCTGTACATCAGTTGATTGACGGTTGAGAGGCGGGACCAAAGAGCCAGAGCTCAACCCCCGCAAACACAACTAGGTGAGTACACACACACACACACACACACACACACACACACACTGGGGTTAGTGTGTGTGTGAAAGAAAGGAGAAAGGAGCCAGGGAACCTCAACCCCCAACCCAGCACACTAGAAGGTGAAGGGACGACGACGTTTCGGTCCGTCCTGGACCATTCTCAAGTCGATTGTGATCGACACACTCGACTTGAGACAGGTAATTAGCTGTCCTCAAATTACCTTGAGGAGAGGTAATTCAATCCCAGT
This sequence comes from Procambarus clarkii, assembly GCF_040958095.1. NCBI lineage: Eukaryota > Metazoa > Arthropoda > Malacostraca > Decapoda > Cambaridae > Procambarus > Procambarus clarkii. Next base: position 45,939,529 of record NC_091177.1, read on the forward strand.
GGGGAGTGTGGAGCCCCAACCCAGCACATCGGGAACCCCAGAGGGATCTGCAACATCCCAACTCACCACCCTATAGGTGGGGAGTTCCACCATTCCACCCAATTCCACCCTCCCTCCCTACCCCGGGTACCCCTTTACCTCCCACCCCCTGGTCTTCCTCCTGCCCCAAGCCGGCCCAGACACGAACTAAGTCCTCCATCCCCCCACCCCAGTTCTAAGTCATCCTCCCCCTGCCCCTCCTTCCCGCCCCCACCCCAACCTCACTCAGAACTCCTGGTAACTAACCCACAGGAGGATGAGCCTACCCAAGCAGCAATGCCCATGGAACAGCTTTCTGCACTAGTGGGGAGGGTGGATGAAAATTGACAAAAAGAAAATGAGCTTCAAAGTAATGTACTCAAACATCGATGGGATTACCAACAAAGCAAGTGATCTGGCAGAAAGGGCGCAGGAAGAAAACCCAGATGTAATAGGACTCAGAAACAAAATTGTCAGGAGTCATAACAAATGCTGTGTTTCCAAAGGACTTTTATATAGTAAGGAAAGAGAGAGACGGGAGAGGAGGAGGAGGAGTGGCTCTGCTGATAAGGAAGGACTGGAGCTTTGAAGAGATGGAAATTCCGGGCTGCGACGGATTCAGAGATTACATAACAGGAACTATGACAATGGGTGGACCTAAGTTAATAGTGGCAGTCATTTACAACCCTCCATTAAATGACAGAAGACCCAGACAAGAGTTCGACAGAAACAACATGGCTACCATTAACAAAGAGAGAGCAGCTTCAGTTGCTTGCAGGAATGGATCCAGACACTTAATCATGGACGATTTCAACCATGGAAAGATAGACTGGGAGAATGGGGACCCACATGGAGGTGAAGACACATGGAGATCTAAACTTTTGGAATTGAGTACAAGGAACGTTCTGAGCCAACATGTCAAGGGGCCCACAAGAATGAGAGAAAATGACGAACTAGCTAGACTCGACCTAATTTTCAACTTAAATGACTCAGAAATAAGGGAAGTCAAATATGAAGCCCCTGTAGGAATGAGTGACCACAGTGTATTGATATTTGAGTATCTGGTAGAAGTAGGGATAACCTATCCAAGGATGGGATTGGAAGGAAAAAGGCTAAATTACCGAAGAGGAAAATATGACGAGATGAGGAACTTCCTAATAGGAATACCATGGGAAACAGAACTTAGAGAAAAGACTGTACAGGATATGATGGATTATGTCACTCAGAAGTGTCAGGAGGCTGCAGACAGGTTTATCCCAGTCCAAAAAGTGAAAAATGAAAACAAACAGAAGAATCCATGGTTCAACCAGTAATGCGCAGCAGCAAAGCAATTGAGTAAAAGAACATGGCAAAACTACAGGAACAACAGAACACCAGAGAGCACGGAGAAATACCAGAGGGCCAGAAATGACTACCTCAGAGTGAGGAGAGAAGCAGAGAGGCAGTATGAAAATGACATTGCAAGTAAAGCTAAGATCCAACCAAAACTGCTCTACATCCACATCAGGCGGAAAACAGCAGTGAAGGAACAAGTGATGAAACTGAGAAAAGGGGAGAACAGATACATAGAGAACGACAAAGAGGTGCGTGAAGAACTCAACAAGAGATTCCAGGAGGTCTTCACAATAGAACAAGGAGAGGTCCCTGCACTAAATAAGGAGGAAAACCGAACAACCTTGGAGGAAATTTACCTCACCAGCGATGAGGTCAAAAGGAATCTGTTGGAGCTGAATGTGTCAAAGGGTGTTGTGCCTGAGAGAATCTCACCGTGGATTCCAAAGGAAAGTGCAGAAGCACTAAGTGTGCCACTCTCTATGGTGTATAACAGGTCACTGGAAACGGGAGACCTTCCGGAAAGCTGGAAGACAGCTAATATAGTCCCAATTTACAAAAAGGGTAACAGGCAAGAGGCACTGAACTACAAGCCAATTTCCCTAACTTGTATACCATACAAGGTGATGGAGAAGATTTGTGAGGAAAAAGGCTCGTTGAGCATCTGGAGGGAAACAGCCTTGTAACACACCACCAGCATGGGTTCAGAGATGGTAAATCGTGCCTCACAGGCCTAATAGAATTCTATGACCAAGCAACACAAATTAGGCAGGAAACAGAAGGGTGGGCAGACTGCATTTTCTTGGACTGTCAAAAAGCCTTTGACACAGTACCTCACAAAAGGCTGTTACAAAAGTTGGAGCAGCAGGCAGGATGTTACGGACCCGAGTCCAACGTCGGAGCACGGAGCAGTGACGACAACGCCATCTGTGAGTCCGCTCCTGAAACCCACTCCAAATGGACGACGCCATCTAGTGGTGACAGGATAGGCCAGCAATAAGTGTTGGATTCCTGTCCTAGTCAGCTCATGACGTAGCCGCTGCTGACCTCTGATGAGGTAGTGCTTAGACAGTGAACGCCATCTATGGAGTGAAGAGGTGGACGTTTCTGTCTAAGCTTGTGAGTGAAGCATCCCAGTATTAATGACGTGTCTGATTGCAGAGTCGACCTGGGACTGCTGTGTTGGACGATGGACCAGTCTACCCAAGGCAGCCAAGGTCTCTTCACGAGTCTGCTTTGAAGAAGCTGTGAGCCACCCCCGGACGAACTCTGTTGAGAGTGTAATAGCCTGCCTGAAGCGTGGCAGTGTCAGGAATCGCCTTATCCGGGGCTGGCTGGTGGAAGAGACTAGCCACTGTGGTGCTTAATGAAGAGAGTAATCAGCGGGTCACACGAGGCTCCTGCCTAGGGCTCGCAACCCTAGTATTAGTTGTCGAGTGGCCTGACAGCGAGGCTGACCGGTACCTGCCAGCTACAGGCTGGATTGTGGTTGAAGGCCATCACGACGGGGCACCCAGTGGGACTGTGATTTGGCTGGCCTGTGGCCAGGGTAGATTCGTCGTAGAGTTATTGTGGATTCATCATGAGCCACGGAAGCAGAGACCAGGGCTACCTAGAAGAAGCATTCCAGAAGGTCTCTCGTTTCCAGTGACCTGTTATACACCATAGAGAGTGGCACACTTAGTGCTTCTGCACTTTCCTTTGGAATCCACGGTGAGATTCTCTCAGGTACAACACCCTTTGACACATTCAGCTCCAACAGATTCCTTTTGACCTCATCACTGGTGAGGTAAATTTCCTCCAAGGTTGTTCGGTTTTCCTCCTTATTTAGTGCAGGGACCTCTCCTTGTTCTATTGTGAAGACCTCCTGGAATCTCTTGTTGAGTTCTTGAGTTCAGGGGGAGAGAGAGAGAGAGAGAGAGAGAGAGAGACGGCTATAATTTGGATGATAGTGGACTATAACTAAGAGGAATTGAGAGATCATCCCAAAGTGCGGGGAGTCACGGCAGCTTATTAAGAGCGAGTGTGTACACATCACAACTAGACAGTGTGAGCTGAACCCCTGAGTAAAGGTCACGCTGAACCCCTCCCCCAGAACCAGACGCTTACCAGGGTGATCTCCCAAATAATTACAAGCACTCCAGTGTTCATTGCTGGTCGAACGACAGTAGCAGAAGTGTGGCTGCCGAGGTCGGTTATTATTCTGTCGGGGAGTGGTCGGGGTTTCTTCTTGATGATAAGGTAATATCTGGTTGGTTCAGGATAACCTAGTTAACCCCCAACCACACACCCCCGATGAGATGTGTTAAATGTAGTGGAAAAGGGAAAGAGTAAAATAAGGCAATATATGAGAGAGAAAGAGGGAAAGGGGGAAGGGATGATTGAGGCAGGAAGGTAGGGAGGGTGGGAAGGGTGAGGCGGCTCGCGCGTCCACTATATTACTTCCTCGTCGACACAACGTGAGGGTGAGGTGCTGGAGCTGAGGTTGTGACAGAGGTGTGCCACCCGCCTTGCCTCATGAGGCGCAGTTGTCACAATAGTTCCATGGCCACACTGGTGCTGTGGGAGGCAGGGAAGCGTGCCTATGAATGTGTTCGTTGGTGAGGCAAGCTGGCCTCATATGACAAGATGTTTGTAGTCCATAAAAATGCAGTATGGGTGGACTGAGGAAGGAAGCCCGGGTAGTGTGGAGGCGGCCGGTGTGGAGGCGGCCGGTGTGGAAGCGGCAAGTGTGGAGGCGGCCAGTGTGGAGGCGGCCGGTGTAGAGGCAGCCAGTGTGGAGGCGGCCAGTGTGGAGGCGGCCAGTATGGAGGCGGCCAGTGTGGAGGCGGCCAGTGTGGAGGCGGCCGGTGTGGAGGCGGCCGGTGTGGAAGCGGCCAGTGTGGAGGCGGCCAGTGTGGAGGCGGCCAGTGTGGAGGCGGCCAGTGTGGAGGCGGCCAGTGTGGAGGCGGCCAGTGTGGAGGCGGCCAGTGTGGAGGCGGCCGGTGTGGAAGCGGCCAGTGTGGAGGCGGCCGGTGTGGAGGCGGCCGGTGTGGAGGCGGCCAGTGTGGAGGCGGCCAGTGTGGAGGCGGCCAGTGTGGAGGCGGCCAGTGTGGAGGCGGCCAGTATGGAGGCGGCCGGTGTGGAGGCGGCCAGTGTGGAGGCGGCCAGTGAGGAGGCGGCCAGTGTGGAGGCGGCCAGTGTGGAGGCAGCCAGTGTGGAAGTGGCCAGTGTGGAGGCGGCCAGTGTGGAGGCGGCAAGTGTGGAGGCGGCCAGTGAGGAGGCGGCCAGTGTGGAGGCGGCCAGTGTGGAGGCAGCCAGTGTGGAGGTGGCCAGTGTGGAGGCGGCCAGTGTGGAGGCGGCCGGTGTGGAGGCGGCCAGTGTGGAGGTGGCCAGTGTGGAGGCGGCCAGTGAGGAGGCGGACAGTGTGGAGGCGGCCAGTGTGGAGGCGGCCAGTATGGAGGCGGCCAGTGTGGAGGCGGCCAGTGTGGAAGCGGCAAGTGTGGAGGCGGCCAGTGTGGAGGCGGCCAGTGTGGAGGCGGCCAGTGTGGAGGCAGCCAGTGTGGAGGCGGCCAGTGTGGAGGCGGCCAGTGTGGAGGCAGCCAGTGTGGAAGTGGCCAGTGTGGAGGCGGCCAGTGTGGAGGCGGCAAGTGTGGAGGCGGCCAGTGAGGAGGCGGCCAGTGTGGAGGCGGCCAGTGTGGAGGCAGCCAGTGTGGAGGTGGCCAGTGTGGAGGCGGCCAGTGTGGAGGCGGCCGGTGTGGAGGCGGCCAGTGTGGAGGTGGCCAGTGTGGAGGCGGCCAGTGAGGAGGCGGACAGTGTGGAGGCGGCCAGTGTGGAGGCGGCCAGTGTGGAGGCGGCAAGTGTGGAGGCGGCCAGTGTGGAGGCGGCCAGTGTGGAAGCGGCCAGTGTGGAGGCGGCCAGTGTGGAGGCAGCCAGTGTGGAGGCAGCCAGTGTGGAGGCGGCCAGTGTGGAGGCAGCCAGTGTGGAAGTGGCCAGTGTGGAGGCGGCCAGTGTGGAGGCGGCAAGTGTGGAGGCGGCCAGTGAGGAGGCGGCCAGTGTGGAGGCGGCCAGTGTGGAGGCAGCCAGTGTGGAGGTGGCCAGTGTGGAGGCGGCCAGTGTGGAGGCGGCCGGTGTGGAGGCGGCCAGTGTGGAGGTGGCCAGTGTGGAGGCGGCCAGTGAGGAGGCGGACAGAGTGGAGGCGGCCAGTGTGGAGGCGGCCAGTGTGGAGGCGGCAAGTGTGGAGGCGGCCAGTGTGGAGGCGGCCAGTGTGGAAGCGGCCAGTGTGGAGGCGGCCAGTGTGGAGGCGGCCAGTGTGGAGGCGGCCAGTGTGGAGGCAGCCCGTGTGGAGGCGGCCAGTGTGGAGGCGGCCAGTGTGGAGGCGGCCCGTGTGGAGGCAGCCAGTGTGGAGGCGGCCCGTGTGGAGGCAGCCAGTGTGGAGGCGGCCCGTGTGGAGGCAGCCAGCGAGGACGCAGCCAGTGTAGAGGCGGCAAGTGTGGAGGCGGCCAGTGTGGAGGCGGCCAGTGTGGAGGCGGCCAGTGTGGAGGCGGCCAGTGAGGAGGCGGCCAGAGTGGAGTCGGCCAGTGTGGAGGCGGCCCGTGTGGAGGCGGCCAGTGTGGAGTCGGCCAGTGTGAAGGCGGCCAGTGTTGGAGGCGGCCAGTGTGGAGGCGGCCAGTGAGGAGTGAGAAGCAACACTGGCAGCCCAACTGTAGTAAAATGTCTCAATGGTCAACCCGTTCTCGCAAATTCGTATAGTCAATATTGACTTATTAACTACGTGCATAGGTGATATACTAAACATAATAGATACCCTTAAAAAGGTTCATAGAAAACACCGACCTTACCTAACCTTGTTAGTATCTTAAGATAAGCATCTTATTGCTTCGTAATTACAACTATTACTTAACCTATACCTATAATAGGTTAAGTAACAATTGTAATTACGAAGCTATTAGATGCTTATCTTAAGATACTAACAAGGTTAGGTAAGGTCGGTGTTTTCTATGAAGCTTTTTTAAGGGTATCTATTATGTTTAGTATGTCACCTATGCACTTATTTAATAAGTCAATATTGACTTTACGAATTTGCGAGAACGGGTTGGGGGGCGAGTGAAGACCATTGCAACCCGTTCTCGCAAATTCGTAAAGTCAATATTGACTTATTAAATAAGTGCATAGGTGACATACTAAACATAATAGATACCCTTAAAAAAGCTTCATAGAAAACACCGACCTTACCTAACCTTGTTAGTATCTTAAGATAAGCATCTAATAGCTTCGTAATTACAATTGTTACTTAACCTATTATAGGTATAGGTTAAGTAATAGTTGTAATTACGAAGCAATAAGATGCTTATCTTAAGATACTAACAAGGTTAGGTAAGGTCGGTGTTTTCTATGAACCTTTTTAAGGGTATCTATTATGTTTAGTATATCACCTATGCACGTAGTTAATAAGTCAATATTGACTATACGAATTTGCGAGAACGGGTTGCGCCCCCACACCATGCTCGGGCACTTAGCGGAATCACTTGACGAAAAAGACGATAATGCTCAATGTAAAAGCTATGCTGAGAGGTTCCTGAAGGAGACTCAGCCAGCGACTCGCCACAAGTGACTGCCAAGCGTTGCGTCTTTATCATCAACATATACAAAGCATATTCAAAACCAGCTTTTATTGTGGATAAAGGCAGAGAGATTACTTTTTATGGTGGAACATCTGGAGGGATGAATCAGGGGAGCGTGAGGCAGCTACACACACGCACGCACCAGCAACACTCGAGGGTTTCACTAGCAATAAAGCACATTATGGGCTCTAAAATTCACAGTTGCAGTCGTGAGAGGAGAGAAGTCTTCGCTGATGAGGGGTAGGGAGTATCAGGGGCTGCTGTGTGGAGTATCAGGGGCTGCTGTGTGGAGTATCAGGGGGATGCTGTGGCTGTGTGGAGTATCAGGGGCTGCTGTGGCTGTGTGGAGTATCAGGGTCTGCTGTGGCTGTGTGGAGTATCGAGGGCTGCTGTGGCTGTGTGGAGTATCAGGGGCTGCTGTGGCTGTGTGGAGTATCGGGTGCTGCTGTGGCTGTGTGGAGTATCGGGGGCTGCTGTGGCTGTGTGGAGTATCGGGTGCTGCTGTGGCTGTGTGGAGTATCGGGGGCTGATGTGGCTGTGTGGAGTATCAGGGGCTGCTGTGGCTGTGTGTAGTACCAGGGGCTGCTGTGGCTGTGTGTGGAGTATCAGGGGGCAGCTGTGGCTGTGTGGAGTATCAGGGGCTGTTGTGGCTGTGTGGAGTATCGGGGGCTGTTGTGGCTGTGTGTAGTATCAGGGGGCTGCTGTGGCTGTGTGTGGAGTATCAGGGGGCTGCTGTGGCTGTGTGGAGTATCGGGGGCTGCTGGGGCTGTGTGTAGTATCAGGGGCTGCTGTGGCTGTGTGTGGAGTATCAGGGGCTGCTGTGGCTGTGTGGAGTATCAGGGGCTGCTGTGGCTGTGTGGAGTATCGGGGGCTGCTGGGGCTGTGTGTAGTATCAGGGGCTGCTGTGGCTGTGTGTGGAGTATCAGGGGCTGTTGTGGCTGTGTGGAGTATCAGGGGCTGCTGTGGCTGTGTGGAGTATCAGGGTCTGCTGTGGCTGTGTGGAGTATCAGGGGCTGCTGTGGCTGTGTGGAGTATCAGGGTCTGCTGTGGCTGTGTGGAGTATCAGGGGCTGCTGTGGCTGTGTGGAGTATCAGGGGCTGTTGTGGCTGTGTGGAGTATCGGGGGCTGCTGGGGCTGTGAGTAGTATCAGGGGCTGCTGTGGCTGTGTGTGGAGTATCAGGGGGCTGCTGTGACTGTGTGGAGTATCAGGGGCTGCTGTGGCTGTGTGGAGTATCAGGGGCTGTTGTGACTGTGTGGAGTACCAGGGGCTGTTGTGACTGTGTGGAGTATCAGGGGCTGCTGTGGCTGTGTGGAGTATCAGGGGCTGTTGTGACTGTGTGGAGTATCAGGGGCTGTTGTGACTGTGTGGAGTATCAGGGGCTGCTGTGGCTGTGTGGAGTATCAGGGGCTGTTGTGACTGTGTGGAGTATCAGGGGCTGTTGTGGCTGTGTGGAGTATCAGGGGCTGTTGTGACTGTGTGGAGTATCAGGGGCTGTTGTGACTGTGTGGAGTATCAGGGGCTGCTGTGGCTGTGTGGAGTATCAGGGGCTGTTGTGGCTGTGTGGAGTATCAGGGGCTGTTGTGACTGTGTGGAGTATCAGGGGCTGTTGTGACTGTGTGGAGTATCAGGGGCTGCTGTGGCTGTGTGGAGTATCAGGGGCTGTTGTGACTGTGTGGAGTATCAGGGGCTGCTGTGGCTGTGTGGAGTATCAGGGGCTGTTGTGACTGTGTGGAGTATCAGGGGCTGTTGTGGCTGTGTGGAGTATCAGGGGCTTCTGGGGCTGTGTGGAGTATCAGGGTGCTGCTGTGGCTGTGTGGAGTATCAGGGGCTGTTGTGGCTGTGTGGAGTATCAGGGGCTGCTGTGGAGTATTGGGGGCTGCTGTGGCTGTGTGGAGTATCAGGGGCTGCTGTGGCTGTGTGTGGAGTATCAGGGGCTGCTGTGGCTGTGTGGAGTATCAGGGTCTGCTGTGGCTGTGTGTGGAGTATCAGGGGCTGCTGTGGCTGTGTGTGGAGTATCAGGGGGCTGCTGTGACTGTGTGGAGTATCAGGGGGCTGCTGTGGCTGTGTGGAGTATCAGGGGCTGCTGTGGCTGTGTGTGGAGTATCAGGGGGCTGCTTGGCTGTGTGGAGTATCAGGGGGCTGCTGTGGCTGTGTGGTGTATCAGGGGGCTGCTGGGGCTGTGTGGAGTATCGGGGTCTGCTGTGGCTGTGTGGAGTATCAGGGTCTGCTGTGGTTGTGTGGAGTATCAGGGGCTGCTGGGGCTGTGTGGAGTATCGGGGGGCTGCTGTGGCTGTGTGGAGTATCAGGGTGCTGCTGTGGCTGTGTGGAGTATCAGGGGGCTGCTGTGGCTGTGTGGAGTATCAGGGGCTGCTGTGGCTGTGTGTGGAGTATCAGGGGGCTGCTGTGGCTGTGTGGAGTATCAGGGGGCTGCTGTGGCTGTGTGGAGTATCAGGGGCTGTTGTGGCTGAGTGAAGTATCAGGGGGCTGCTGTGGCTGTGTGGAGTATCAGGGGGCTGCTGTGGCTGTGTGGAGTATCAGGGGCTGCTGTGGCTGTGTGGAGTATCAGGGTGCTGCTGTGGCTGTGTGGTGTATCAGGGGGCTGCTGGGGCTGTGTGGAGTATCGGGGGCTGCTGTGGCTGTGTGGAGTATCAGGGTCTGCTGTGGCTGTGTGGAGTATCAGGGTCTGCTGTGGTTGTGTGGAGTATCAGGGGCTGCTGGGGCTGTGTGGAGTATCGGGGGCTGCTGTGGCTGTGTGGAGTATCAGGATGCTGCTGTGGCTGTGTGGAGTATCAAGGGGCTGCTGTGGCTGTGTGGAGTATCAGGGGCTGCTGTGGCTGTGTGTGGAGTATCAGGGGGCTGCTGTGGCCGTGTGGAGTATCAGGGGGCTGCTGTGGCTGTGTGGAGTATCAGGGGCTGCTGTGGCTGTGTGTGGAGTATCAGGGGGCTGCTGTGGCTGTGTGGAGTATCAGGGGCTGTTGTGGCTGAGTGAAGTATCAGGGGCTGCTGTGGCTGTGTGGAGTATCAGGGGCTGCTGTGGCTGTGTGGAGTATCAGGGGCTGCTGTGGCTGTGTGGAGTATCAGGGTGCTGCTGTGGCTGTGTGGAGTATCAGGGGCTGCTGTGGCTGTGTGTGGAGTATCAGGGGGCTGCTGTGGTTGTGTGGAGTATCAGGGGCTGTTGTGGCTGAGTGAAGTATCAGGGGGCTGCTGTGGCTGTGTGGAGTATCAGGGGGCTGCTGTGGCTGTGTGGAGTATCAGGGGCTGTTGTGGCTGTGTGGAGTATCAGGGTGCTGCTGTGGCTGTGTGGAGTATCAGGGTGCTGCTGTGGCTGTGTGGAGTATCGGGGGCTGCTGTGGCTGTGTGGAGTATCAGGGGCTGCTGTGGCTGTGTGGAGTATCGGGGGCTGCTGGGGCTGTGTGGAGTATCGGGGGCTGCTGTGGCTGTGTGGAGTATCAGGGTGCTGCTGTGTGGAGTATCAGGGGCTGCTGGGGCTGTGTGAAGTATCAGGGGGCTGCTGTGGCTGTGAGGAGTATCAGGGTGCTGCTGTGTGGAGTATTAGGGGCTGCTGTGGCTGTGTGGAGTATCAGGGGCTGCTGTGGCTGTGTGGAGTATCAGGGTGCTGCTGTGTGGAGTATCAGGGGCTGCTGGGGCTGTGTGAAGTATCAGGGGGCTGCTGTGGCTGTGTGGAGTATCAGGGTGCTGCTGTGGCTGTGTGGAGTATCGGGGGCTGCTGTGGCTGTGTGGAGTATCAGGGTGCTGCTGTGGCTGTGTGGAGTATCGGGGGCTGCTGTGGCTGTGTGGAGTATCAGGGGCTGCTGTGGCTGTGTGGAGTATCAGGGGCTGCTGTGGCTGTGTTGAGTATCGGGGGCTGCTGTGGCTGTGTGGAGTATCGGGGGCTGCTGTGGCTGTGTGGAGTATCAGGGGCTGCTGTGGCTGTGTGGAGTATCAGGGGCTGCTGTGGCTGTGTGGAGTATCAGGGGCTGCTGTGGCTGTGTGGAGTATCAGGGTGCTACTGTGGCTGTGTGGAGTATCGGAGGCTGTGTGGAGTATCAGGGTCTGCTGTGGCTGTGTGGAAAGTGCTGTGGACCAATTCTTAAATCACGTGTGATATAAAAACACTATGGATACGTGTACATGTATTAGTGTAAATTATAACTTAAATTGACTAACTAGCTTCTCAAGATTGTTACTGGCTTAGATAAATGAACTGTGAGGTTCAGTTGCTGAACCTCAGCAACTGAATTTTATCCGCCTTAGTTACCCTTTTCACCACCGCCCACAAAATGGGTATGGGGTGTATAATAAATGACTAAACTAACCATGGCTCCATTTCCCCCCTGCGGCTGAGGGTTAGAGGACAAGGTGTTGTCCCACACTCTCACTACACTGGTTCCCTTACCCAGGCGGGCATGTGGGAAAGTCCCACAGGAGCTATAAAACTCTAATGTAACAGCTATAAAATGTTAATAATTTCCATTAGTTCAAGTCGGTAATAAATATATTAGTTAGTCATAAAAAAGATTACAGAGAATGGGGTTAATATGCCCTGGTTCAATTACACATCGTTTTCAAACGTTTCTGGCTAATTTAATTTAAAATTCACTAGTCTCAGAGCTGGTAACCCAATAAAATTAACTATCCCAATTAATTATACACCAATAACGATTTGCGATTACACAAAACCCCTCGTTACCCTTCTCAATAAATTTGGCTCCTGAAGGTGAGGCTCGAGGTGGGAGGGAGTGAGAGGTAGCCATAGAGGCACGAGAGGGAGAGTTAACATATCGTATGGCATTATGGCTTATATATTGAGCCTCCACATCGATCATTTACTCTTCCAGCAAGTTATAAAACGCAGCGAGACTCACAACAAAGAAACATGGTCCCTATTTGTTGCCGCAACTTGCAGAATAAGGAAAATGTCAGTTTCTGTTTATTTAGCTCAGATTAGTTGGCCAATGATTCAATGTCTTAGATAATTTGTTAGGGCGCATGGCAACACCACTCACAAGGGTAAGAGTCTCGAATTAATTTACATTTATGTGCTACAATTGAAGTATATCTGCTCTTGCTAGAGGTTACGTTGTACTGCCTCCCCGGGTGTATTGTGAGCACCCCACAAGTTGAGCTGTACCGCCCCATCACCCACGGTCGCCATTAATACAGGTCCAGCACGGACCACAGGTGGCGGACCCAGACCTGTGCTGGAGGATCAGCTCGCACACTACAAAACAGCCGAGGCAATATAGTTTATAACTAACCCGTAGTAGTGTAATTTAACACATTAATAATTAAATCTACTGTTTAATTATGGTAAGATTAAAATATGAAACCCCACAAAAATGTGTGAAGGGAAGTTTACTGGTGATAATAAATTATAAAATATTGTCTGCTCACTGTTATGACTCAAAAATGATTCTCTCATTTTCATGATAAGCATTAATTTAACCGATTTCATTCTTTAGTTATTTGGGAAGTTGATATTACGTCCTATTGTTTTCTTGAATAATTTGTTTTATTTACTTTAGCATGCTGTAGTGTGGTTGTATGTTTATTCCTTTGTTGTTATTGCATGCTTATTCGTGTGGGTGACGTCAGTGGCGTCTCGTGGGGGGGATATGCCCATATATAGTGGAGTCTCCACTGATGCGTGCATTCTACCCAACTTAATATCATGATTCACCCCTATAATTATTCTGTAATATTGTATGTACATTTCCTAAATTACATGTTATTAGTAATAAGTGTATTTACTTTTGTTTTTAATATTGGTTGTCAGTATTGCCCTAGGCTAGCAGAGTATCCTAGAGTAGTCTTGTGTGTATATATTGGTAACTTGTAGACGCCACACCCAGGCTCCAGCACGCCAGTCGCGTGGGTGGGGCTACTGGGGTGGATCTGTAATCATGAGATAAATCAAAATTGCCTGGTTTTAGTTCAGTTAACATGACTAATACCCTGGTTAGATCCTTACTTACATACTCATCTATTCATACATTATATGTCAAGTGATCAGTGCTTATTATATGTTATTTCACTTCATGACTGTCTGAATATTTCTGGAGATACCTAGTACTCGTGTTGCATGTTATTATTGTTTTGTTCATTTGTTACCCCTTCATGAGGCATATTGATGTGTTTATGACGCAGTCATTTCATTAATCCCTAGACGATTGATATTGGCAAGAACCCTTTTTACTAATTGTTACGACTGTAAGGCACACGAACCATCCCCAGATGTCAAGTGGCCATAACACTCACAAGTAATAGGTACAATTAAATACAATTTCTTGAATATGGTGGAGGGGCTGCTGAAGGCTCTCACTACAGTGGTTTCCTTACATACAGCTCTGGCGGGGATGTGGAGGATAGAGCCAGGTTCTTACGACACTAGCACCATAAACTAGCCGCCTCCGGCGGCAACAATCACATAGCACCACTACACCACACTAGCACCACTACCCCACACTAGCACCACTACACCACACTAGCACCACTACACCACACTAGCACCACTACCCCACACTAGCACCACTAAACACAACCTCGATGGGCGAGGTGTTAAGGGCGCCACACTCTCGACACTCTGGCTCCCTACTACACACTCACGGCAGGGACGAGGGCGCCAGGCTTCCCTATACTGGACCCACTTCACACACGCCCAGCAGGTGGCGGGAACGAGGCCGTCACAACAGCCTCGTAATCGACGTCCCGACGCTGCCACTGACTGCCCAGATCTCGGGGCGGTAACGGTTTACTCTAACAATTATATTACCATCACCAATCTCTTGCAATCATATCAAATATATGACATAACTTATTGGCTGTTTAATAATTAACTATTTCAGACCCATACATCTATTAGAACAGCCAGGAGCTTACATGGTATTAAGTTCATCATGCCAACAACTCAACTACGCCCACACTCAACAAATATTCTTTATTTGTTTGTAATGTAACTAGTTTCACAAACCAAGACCAACCCAGGTCATATCCAGTACTGCCAGAGAGACCAAGGCTATCTTGAGGTTATCTTGAGATGATTTCGGGGCTTTAGTGTCCCCTGTCGGAAAATCCGACACCATTTAATAATCATACAGATAATAGCTGTATTGTATAAACAAGTTAACCATAGAAAACGTAACTTGTAGTGGAATTACCGTCTATAGAAAACGGGATATCATCACCACATACTATTTTATATTCACCCCCTATTATGGTGGGAATTATTCTTAAATACATTAGTCTTTGGACTTTACCATCATAAAAACATCTCATATAAATTAACTTAATTATCAATATTAAAGTAGAGTAAATGTGACCCTTCTATCACTTATTGACATCTGGACAATGTAAGCTAGGCGTCAGGGTGAGGGAGGGCAGCCATTGTTTATACTAGACCAGAGGCGCAGGGAGCAATTCGGCTCCTGTTAATTTTACTTGGACGTAGTGTTATGGAAACCAAAGGTGTACCATCTTCAACACGCTGTCAACAAATTCAAGTTAAGTGTTCTTTCCGAAACCCATGTATCTTTCATTTATGGCCATTAATGTCATTATATAGGGTAACCCGGTTAGAGCACGTGGTAGCCTCAAACTAAAGGTAATTAAGCCAGGTCTTTATTGTTCCATGTACAGTGTTTCTCTGATATACCTGTCATATATAGGATTCTGGCTTTACAGCTAGCGCCCTTTTAACAGGTCAAGACGAGGAAGAATCTTTTGAGGATCAGTTACCAGGGTGATGCTGTGGCTGTGTGGAAAGTGCTGTGGACCAATTCTTAAATCACGTGTGATATAAAAACACTATGGATACGTGTACATGTATTAGTGTAAATTATAACTTAAATTGACTAACTAGCTTCTCAAGATTGTTACTGGCTTAGATAAATGAACTGTGAGGTTCAGTTGCTGAACCTCAGCAACTGAATTTTATCTGCCTTAGTTACCCTTTTCACCACCGCCCACAAAATGGGTATGGGGTGTATAATAAATGACTAAACTAACCATGGCTCCATTTCCCCCCTGCGGCTGAGGGTTAGAGGACAAGGTGTTGTCCAACACTCTCACTACACTGGTTCCTTTACCCAGGCGGGCATGTGGGAAAGTCCCACAGGAGCTATAAAACTCTAATGTAACAGCTATAAAATGTTAATAATTTCCATTAGTTCAAGTCGGTAATAAATATATTAGTTAGTCATAAAAAAGATTACAGAGAATGGGGTTAATATGCCCTGGTTCAATTACACATCGTTTTCAAACGTTTCTGGCTAATTTAATTTAAAATTCACTAGTCTCAGAGCTGGTAACCCAATAAAATTAACTATCCCAATTAATTATACACCAATAACGATTTGCGATTACACAAAACCCCTCGTTACCCTTCTCAATAAATTTGGCTCCTGAAGGTGAGGCTCGAGGTGGGAGGGAGTGAGAGGTAGCCATAGAGGCACGAGAGGGAGAGTTAACATATCGTATGGCATTATGGCTTATATATTGAGCCTCCACATCGATCATTTACTCTTCCAGCAAGTTATAAAACGCAGCGAGACTCACAACAAAGAAACATGGTCCCTATTTGTTGCCGCAACTTGCAGAATAAGGAAAATGTCAGTTTCTGTTTATTTAGCTCAGATTAGTTGGCCAATGATTCAATGTCTTAGATAATTTGTTAGGGCGCATGGCAACACCACTCACAAGGGTAAGAGTCTCGAATTAATTTACATTTATGTGCTACAATTGAAGTATATCTGCTCTTGCTAGAGGTTACGTTGTACTGCCTCCCCGGGTGTATTGTGAGCACCCCACAAGTTGAGCTGTACCGCCCCATCACCCACGGTCGCCATTAATACAGGTCCAGCACGGACCACAGGTGGCGGACCCAGACCTGTGCTGGAGGATCAGCTCGCACACTACAAAACAGCCGAGGCAATATAGTTTATAACTAACCCGTAGTAGTGTAATTTAACACATTAATAATTAAATCTACTGTTTAATTATGGTAAGATTAAAATATGAAACCCCACAAAAATGTGTGAAGGGAAGTTTACTGGTGATAATAAATTATAAAATATTGTCTGCTCACTGTTATGACTCAAAAATGATTCTCTCATTTTCATGATAAGCATTAATTTAACCGATTTCATTCTTTAGTTATTTGGGAAGTTGATATTACGTCCTATTGTTTTCTTGAATAATTTGTTTTATTTACTTTAGCATGCTGTAGTGTGGTTGTATGTTTATTCCTTTGTTGTTATTGCATGCTTATTCGTGTGGGTGACGTCAGTGGCGTCTCGTGGGGGGGATATGCCCATATATAGTGGAGTCTCCACTGATGCGTGCATTCTACCCAACTTAATATCATGATTCACCCCTATAATTATTCTGTAATATTGTATGTACATTTCCTAAATTACATGTTATTAG
Source organism: Procambarus clarkii (assembly GCF_040958095.1). NCBI lineage: Eukaryota > Metazoa > Arthropoda > Malacostraca > Decapoda > Cambaridae > Procambarus > Procambarus clarkii. The sequence goes on from NC_091177.1 coordinate 45,955,906, forward strand.
TAATAAGTGTATTTACTTTTGTTTTTAATATTGGTTGTCAGTATTGCCCTAGGCTAGCAGAGTATCCTAGAGTAGTCTTGTGTGTATATATTGGTAACTTGTAGACGCCACACCCAGGCTCCAGCACGCCAGTCGCGTGGGTGGGGCTACTGGGGTGGATCTGTAATCATGAGATAAATCAAAATTGCCTGGTTTTAGTTCAGTTAACATGACTAATACCCTGGTTAGATCCTTACTTACATACTCATCTATTCATACATTATATGTCAAGTGATCAGTGCTTATTATATGTTATTTCACTTCATGACTGTCTGAATATTTCTGGAGATACCTAGTACTCGTGTTGTATGTTATTATTGTTTTGTTCAAGTGGCCATAACACTCACAAGTAATAGGTACAATTAAATACAATTTCTTGAATATGGTGGAGGGGCTGCTGAAGGCTCTCACTACAGTGGTTTCCTTACATACAGCTCTGGCGGGGATGTGGAGGATAGAGCCAGGTTCTTACGACACTAGCACCATAAACTAGCCGCCTCCGGCGGCAACAATCACATAGCACCACTACACCACACTAGCACCACTACCCCACACTAGCACCACTACACCACACTAGCACCACTACACCACACTAGCACCACTACCCCACACTAGCACCACTAAACACAACCTCGATGGGCAAGGTGTTAAGGGCGCCACACTCTCGACACTCTGGCTCCCTACTACACACTCCCGGCAGGGACGAGGGCGCCAGGCTTCCCTATACTGGACCCACTTCACACACGCCCAGCAGGTGGCGGGAACGAGGCCGTCACAACAGCCTCGTAATCGACGTCCCGACGCTGCCACTGACTGCCCAGATCTCGGGGCGGTAACGGTTTACTCTAACAATTATATTACCATCACCAATCTCTTGCAATCATATTAAATATATGACATAACTTATTGGCTGTTTAATAATTAACTATTTCAGACCCATACATCTATTAGAACAGCCAGGAGCTTACATGGTATTAAGTTCATCATGCCAACAACTCAACTACGCCCACACTCAACAAATATTCATTATTTGTTTGTAATGTAACTAGTTACACAAACCAAGACCAACCCAGGTCATATCCAGTACTGCCAGAGAGACCAAGACTATCTTGAGGTTATCTTGAGATGATTTCGGGGCTTTAGTGTCCCCGCGGCCCGGTCCTCGACCAGGCCTCCACCCCCAGGAAGCAGCCCGTGACAGCTGACTAACTCCCAGGTACCTATTTACTGCTAGGTAACAGGGGCATTCAGGGTGAAAGAAACTTTGCCCATTTGTTTCTGCCTCGTGCGGGAATCGAACCAGCGCCACAGAATTACGAATCCTGCGCGCTATCCACCAGCTACAAGGCTGGTGCATGCAGCTGGAGCTCAAAGCACAGCTGTGCAGGTCGGAGCCACAACACAACTTACTTACTAATAATGAATAAAATAAGACACTGCAACTGGAAAAGCTCATGCAGCAGACCACAGTTACAAGAACCATGAAACAAGCTAGAGCACAACAGGACAGGCAATATGAGACATGGAGGCGAGGAGTCACAATAACGTGGCTGAAGTATGTTGACCAGACCACACACTAGAAGTTTAAGGGACGACGACGTTTCGGTCCGTCCTGGACCATTCTCAAGTCGATTGTGATGAGGACAGGTAGGGACAGGCAATAAATAGGCAAGAGAGAGCTGAGGAGGAAAGTAAGGTGTAGGGGATAGTAGTAATAATGAGAACTGCAGAAGGCCTATTGGCCCATACGAGGCAGCTCCTATTATAACTACCGAAGGAGATAGTAATAGGAATAAGAAGAGGATAGCAAGGGAGCGTAGGAGAAGACAATGAACAGAAAAAGGAGAAGAGAGAAAGAAAAGGAAAGAGAAAGAAAGATAAATGGAAGGGGTAAGCTTATGTTAAGTCACGTTTGTTAGAAAGATTAGAGCATTTGAGTATATACTGTGAAAGGGAAGAGTCCACAGCAACAAAGCCAGGACTCAAGTTCATGTTGGGTACTTTGTGTATAAGAGCCGATTCTACAAGACGGCGTCTGTGTAGAGCAGAGGCAGGAAAGATTATTTTGGAGGAAGACCAATCAATGGGATGATTAGAATCTCTCACATGGCAGAAGAGAGCATTGTTAGTGTCTGCAGACTTAACACTTCTCTTGTGTTCTTTAAGTCTGTCATTCAGTGTACGGCCAGTTTCGCCAAAGTATTGGAGAGGACAAGATGAACAGGAAATAGAGTAGACACCAGCAGCATTAGAAGCAGGAGGAGCAGTGTGAACTAGATTACTACGTAGTGTATTAGTTTGTCGAAAGGCGAGTTTAATGTCAAGAGGACGAAAGGTATTGGTAAAAGTTTTGAGTTCAGATATGAAGGGAAGGCATAGCACAGTGCTACTAGTGTTGGAAGCAGGTTTAAGATGAAAGAAATTTAGTTTAGCTTGAGAGTAGGCACAGTTGATGAAATGCAAAGGATAACCAAGGCGAGAGAATGATTTGTAGATAAAGGCAATTTCAGAATCAAGAAACTGAGGGTCGCTAATGCGTAGAGCGCGGAGGAAGAGAGAGACGAGGACACTTTCCTAAACAGAAGGAGGATGGTAGGGAAAGAAGTGAATGTACATGCCACTATGCATGGGTTTACGGTAGACAGAGAAAGAGAACCCAGACACAGAGCTGTGAACATGAACATCAAGAAAAGGAAGGAGGGAATTAGATTCCCACCCAACTTTGAAATGGATATTTCAACTTTGAGAATGGTCCAGGAAGGACCGAAACGTCGTCGTCCCTTCAACTTCTAGTGTGTGGTCTGGTCAACATGACATGGACATAAAGACTGCCGGCAACAACCAGGTAATTGAGATACCAGACTGCCAAGAACCACACACACACACAACAGCAGGAATCACAGGAAACTCGTCATCAATGGAATCTTACAATACAAGAGAAGGACATAAACAACCAATAAAGTCTTGTAAGTAACAACACCAACACTGAAATACTGGATGACAGAAATACACTGATTCCAACAACACAAGAGACGAACATGAGCACTCGCTGCAATCTGATTTACAGCAACACTACCTGAGATGTGAAGAACATAGAGTAAATTCCAAAGAGGAGTTCTACTAGAACAGACAACACCAACAGAAACCGTTGTCTGGCCATTACGGATACTGAAGTGTAACATACAAGGTCTGGGAAATAAAAACCACACCCTCTAGAAAGCTGCATTGAGTAGAAAAGTGGGTACCATCGTTGTGCAAAAATCTCCTTTTCCAGCCACGAAATCCTTTAGATTAGCATAGGAAATTATTAGGATTTAGGATTAGGAAATCCTTCGGATGTAGGATATGTACCATATGAACAGCGGAGTTAACGACGATTAATGATCTTCTCCAGAAATTCCTTATCTAGTAAGGGAAATAGACCCAATTTCGCGTGGGGATGGAGTAGAAGTATTAGCAATAGCAATGAATATGGCTGTTATTGAGCTCCATATATATAGAGTATACGAGCCCCCCTCGACGTAAACTAGAGGTAGAGGCAGTGATTGCCTTGGCAACGCACGAAAATATAAGTATTACCGGGAATTTTAATGTTCATCATCAAGATTTAGGTGCGACTGGGTGGCCTAATGTTGAGAGTCATTTATCTGAAGTTCTGCAATAATTCCCTGAGATTACACTTCTCAATATATGGGACCCAACAAAAATTCGAGGAGGTTCCCTTGATCTTACGCTATTCTCAAATGTGCTCAAACGTCAGGCGAAGAGGGAGACTTTCCCAGGAACCACGAGTGTCCACTATTCTATTGCAAGCACGAAACAGAACACTCCTATTGTACGTGGGCAGCAAAGGGTGAATCTACAAAAATCAGGGTGTAATATATATGTACCAAGAGGATCTTGATAAGGATTTACGACATGCACGGCACCTGAGGATTTGATCATGAGACCAATCTCCAGGATGACACTACAGCTGCTGCTAACATACCTACTCCAGCCATCATCCCTGGAAACACAACACATAATATTTATTGTTTATATCGAGGAAGGTAAAGAGCAAAACCTCAGACTGAATATCTTCAGAAAACCAGAAAGAAGAACTCTGATGAGACCAATGATAACTGAAGTAAGAGGAGCTTCTAGAGAGGTGGAGGATGCAGGATGGTTTGAGTGGAGTCAAACTGTAAACAAACTCCAGAGAAAGATACTGGGGGGGGGGGGGGGGGGGTGAGAGATGGAAGGGATGCTATCAGGATAAACTATCAAGCCAATACGACTATAAAGCACGGTGTTAGAGTCTTGCCATAATGTGAACATAGATTAAACCCATATTGGGTATGCCAGCACCAGTACCAACAGCACGAATACCAGTACCAACAGCACCAACACCAGTACCACCAGCACCAGTACCAACAGCACCAACACCAGTACCAACAGCACCAACACCAGTACCACCAGCACCAGTACCACCAGCACCAGTACCACCAGCACCAACACCAGTACCACCAGCACCAACACCAGTACCACCAGCACCAACACCAGTACCAACAGCACCAACACCAGTACCACCAGCACCAACACCAGTACCAACACCAGAACCACCAACACCAGTACCAACACCAGTACCAACACCAGTACCACCAACACCAGTACCAACAGCACCAACACCAGTACCAACACCAGTACCAACAGCACGAATACCAGTACCAACAGCACCAACACCAGTACCACCAGCACCAACACCAGTACCACCAGCACCAACACCAGTACCAACAGCACCAACACCAGTACCACCAGCACCAACACCAGTACCAACAGCACCAACACCAGAACCACCAACACCAGTACCAACACCAGTACCACCAACACCAGTACCAACAGCACCAACACCAGTACCAACAGCACCAACACCAGTACCAACACCAGTACCAACAGCACGAATACCAGTACCAACAGCACCAACACCAGTACCACCAGCACCAGTACCAACAGCACCAACACCAGTACCAACAGCACCAACACCAGTACCACCAACACCAGTACCACCAGCACCAGTACCACCAGCACCAGTACCACCAGCACCAACACCAGTATCACCAGCACCAACACCAGTACCACCAGCACCAACACCAGTACCAACAGCACCAACACCAGTACCACCAGTACCAACAGCACCAACACCAGAACCACCAACACCAGTACCACCAACACCAGTACCAACACCAGTACCAACATCAGTACCACCAACACCAGTACCAACAGCACCAACACCAGTACCAACAGCACCAACACCAGTACCAACACCAGTACCAACAGCACGAATACCAGTACCAACAGCACCAACACCAGTACCAACAGCACCAACACCAGTACCAACAGCACCAACACCAGTACCACCAGCACCAACACCAGTACCACCAGCACCAACACCAGTGCCACCAGCACCAACACCAGTACCAACAGCACCAACACCAGAACCACCAACACAAGTACCAACACCAGTACCAACACCAGTACCACCAACACCAGTACCAACAGCACCAACACCAGTACCAACAGCACCAACACCAGTACCAACACCAGTACCACCAGCACCAACACCAGTACCAACACCAGTACCACCAACACCAGTACGAACACCAGTACCAACAGCACGAATACCAGTACCAACAGCACCAACACCAGTACCACCAGCACCAGTACCAACAGCACCAACACCAGTACCAACAGCACCAACACCAGTACCACCAGCACCAGTACCACCAGCACCAGTACCACCAGCACCAACACCAGTACCACCAGCACCAACACCAGTACCACCAGCACCAACACCAGTACCAACAGCACCAACACCAGTACCACCAGCACCAACACCAGTACCAACAGCACCAACACCAGAACCACCAACACCAGTACCAACACCAGTACCAACACCAGTACCAACAGCACCAACACCAGTACCAACACCAGTACCAACAGCACGAATACCAGTACCAACAGCACCAACACCAGTACCAACAGCACCAACACCAGTACCAACAGCACCAACACCAGTACCACCAGCACCAACACCAGTACCACCAGCACCAACACCAGTACCACCAGCACCAACACCAGTACCAACAGCACCAACACCAGAACCACCAACACCAGTACCAACACCAGTACCAACACCAGTACCACCAACACCAGTACCAACACCAGTACCAACAGCACCAACACCAGTACCAACACCAGTACCACCAGCACCAACACCAGTACCAGCACCAGTACCACCAACACCAGTACCAACACCAGTACCAACAGCACGAATACCAGTACCAACAGCACCAACACCAGTACCAACAGCACAAACACCAGCACCAACAGCACCAACACCAGTACCAACAGCACGAATACCAGTACCAACAGCACCAACACCAGTACCAACAGCACCAACACCAGTACCAACAGCACCAACACCAGAACCACCAACACCAGTATCAACACCAGTACCAACACCAGTACCACCAACACCAGTACCAACAGCACCAACACCAGTACCAACAGCACCAACACCAGTACCACCAGCACCAACACCAGTACCAACAGCACCAACACCAGTACCACCAGTACCAACAGCACCAACACCAGAACCACCAACACCAGTACCAACACCAGTACCAACACCAGTACCACCAACACCAGTACCAACAGCACCAACACCAGTACCAACACCAGTACCAACAGCACGAATACCAGTACCAACAGCACCAACACCAGTACCAACAGCACCAACACCAGTACCAACAGCACCAACACCAGTACCACCAGCACCAACACCAGTACCACCAGCACCAACACCAGTACCAACAGCACCAACACCAGTACCAACAGCACCAACACCAGTACCAACAGCACCAACACCAGTACCAACAGCACCAACACCAGTACCAACAGCAGTACCACCAGCACCAACACCAGTACCAACACCAGTACCACCAACACCAGTACCAACAGCACGAATACCAGTACCAACAGCACCAACAACACTAACACCAGCACCAACAGCACCAACACCAGTACCAACAGTACGAATACCAGTACCAACAGCACCAACACCAGTACCAACACCAGTACCAACAGCACCAACACCAGTACCACCACCACAAACACCAGTACCACCAGCTCCAACACCAGTACCACCAGCACCAACACCAGTACCAACAGCACCAACACCAGAACCACCAACACCAGTACCAACACCAGTACCACCAACACCAGTACCAACAGCACCAACACCAGTACCAACAGCACCAACACCAGTACCAACACCAGTACCACCAGCACCAACACCAGTACCAACACCAGTACCACCAACACCAGTACCAACACCAGTACCAACAGCACGAATACCAGTACCAACAGCACCAACACCAGTACCAACAGCACCAACACCAGTACCAACACCAGTACGAACACCAGTACCACCAACACCAGTACCAATAGCACGAATACCAGTACCAACAGCACCAACACCAGTACCAACAGCACCAACACCAGTACCAACAGCACCAACACCAGTACCAACAGCACCAACACCAGTACCAACAGCACCAACACCAGTACCAACAGCAAAAACACCAGTACCAACAGCAAAAACACCAGTACCAACAGCACGAATACCAGTACCAACAGCACCAACACCAGTACCAACAGCACCAACACCAGTACCAACAGCACCAACACCAGTACCAACAGCACCAACACCAGTACCAACAGCACCAACACCAGTACCAACAGCATCAACACCAGTACCAACACCAGTACCAACAGCATCAACACCAGTACCAACACCAGTACCACCAGCACCAACTTCATTATCAACAGCACCAACAGCAGTACCACCAACAGCAGTACCACCAACACCAGTACCACCAGCACCAACACCAGTACCAACACCAGTACTACCAGCACCAACACCAGTACCAACATCAGTACCACCAGCACCAACACCAGGACCACCAGCACCAACACCAGTACCACCAGCACCAGTACCAACAGCACCAACACCAGTACCACCAGCAACAACACCAGGACCACCAGCACCAACACCAGTACCACCAGCACCAGTACCAACAGCACCAACACCAGTACCACTAACACCAACACCAGTACCATCAACTCCAACACCAGTACCACCAGCACCAGTACCAACAGCACCAACACCAGTACCACCAGCACCAGTACCAACAACAACAACACCAGTACCACCAGCACCAACACCAGTACCACCAGCAGCAGTACCAACAGCACCAACACCAGTACCAACACCAGTACCACCAACACCAGTACCAACAGCACCAACACCAGTAACAACAGCACCAACACCAGTACCAGCAGCACCAACACCAGTACCACCGGCACCAGTACCACCAACACCAGTACCAACAGCACCAACACCAGTACTAACAGCACCAACACCAGTACCACCAGCAACAACAGCACCAGCACCAACAGCAGTACCACCAGCACCAGTACCACCAGCACCAGTACCACCAGCACCAACACCAGTACCAACACCAGTACCAACAACACCAACACCAGTACTAACAGCACCAACACCTGTACCAACAGCACCAACACCAGTACCAACAACACCAACACCAGTACTAACAGCACCAACACCTGTACCACCAGCACCAGTACCAGCAGCACCAACACCAGTACCACCAGCACCAACACCAGTACCACCAGCACCAACACCAGTACCACCAGCACCAGTACCAACAGCACCAACACCAGTACCACCAGCACCAACACCAGTACCAGTACCAACAGCACCAGCACCAATACCAACAGCACCAACACCAGTACCACCAGCACCAACACCAGTACCACCAACACCAGTACCAACAGCACCAACACCAGTACCAACAGCACCAACACCAGTACCAACAGCACCAACACCAGTACCAACAGCACCAACACGAGTACCACCAGCACCAGTACCACCAGCACCAACACCAGTACCAACACCAGTACCACCAGCACCAACACCAGTACCAACAGCACCAGTACCAACAGCACCAGTATCAACAGCACCAGTACCAACACCAGCACCAACACCAGTACCAACAGCACCAACACCAGTACTAACAGCACCAACACCAGTACCAACACTAGTACCAACAGCACCAACACCAGTACCAACAGCACCAACACCAGTACCAACAGCACCAACACCAGTACCAACAGCACCAACACCAGAACCACCAGCACCAGTACCACCAGCACGAACACCAGTACCAACAGAACCAACACCAGTACCAACAGCACCAACACCAGTACCACCAGCACCAACACCAGTACCAACAGCACCAACACCAGTACCAACAGCACCAACACCAGTACCAACAGCACCAACACCAGTACCAACAGCACCAACACCAGTACCACCAGCACCAACACCAGTACCAACACCAGTACCAACAGCACGAATACCAGTACCAACAACACCAACACCAGTACCAACAGCACCAACACCAGTACCAACAGCACCAACACCAGTACCAACAGCAGTACCAACAGCACCAACACCAGTACCAACAGCACCAACACCAGTACCAACTCCAGTACCACCAGCATCAACACCAGTACCACCAGCAACAACACCAGTACCACCAGCACTAGTACCAACACCAGTACCACTAGCACCAGTACCAACAGCACCAACACCAGTACCACCAGCACCAACACCAGTACCACCAACACTAACACCAGTACCACCAACACCAAAACCAGTACCACCAGCACCAGTACCAACACCAGTACCACCAACACCAACACCAGTACCACCAACACGAACACCAGTATTACCAGCACCAGTACCAACAGCACCAACACCAGTACCACCAATACCAACACCAGTACCAACAGCACCAGTACCACCAGCATCAACACCAGTACCACCAGCACCAACACCAGTACCACCAGCACCAGTACCAACAGCACCAACACTTGTACCACCAGCACCAACACCAGTACCAGTACCAACAGCACCAGCACCAGTACCAACAGCACCAACACCAGTATCACTATCACCAACACCAGTACCAACACCAGTACCACCAACACCAGTACCAACAACACCAACACCAGTACCAACAGCAGTACCAACAGCACCAACACCAGTACCCACATCACCAATACCAGTACCACCAGCACCAACACCAGTTCCACCAGCACCAACACCAGTACCACCAGCACCAACACCAGTTCCACCAGCACGAACACCACCACCAACACCAGTACCAACACCAGTACCAGCACCCGTACCAACACCAGTACAACCAACACCAGTACCACCAGCACCAGTATCAACAGCACCAACACCAGTACCAACAGCACCAACACCAGTACCACCAGCACAAACACCAGTACCAACAGCACCAACACCAGTACCACCAGCACCAGTACCAACAGCACCAACACCAGTACCAACACCAGTACCACCAGCACCAACACCAGTCCCACCAGCACCAACACCAGTACCACCAGCACCAACACCAGTCCCACCAGCACCAACACCAGTACCACCAGCACCAACACCAGCACCAACATCATTACCACCAGCACCAACACCAGTACCACCAGCACCAACACCAGAACCACCAACACCAACACCAGTATCACCAGCACCAGTACCACCAGCACCAACACCAGTACCACCAGCACCAACACCAGTACCACCAGCACCAACACCAGTACCACCAGCACCAACACCAGCACCAGTACCACCAGCACCAACACCAGGACCACCTGTTGGAAATTTCCCACACTAAATACAACACTGTTGTATTTTCACTAATTACTACTAATTCTACTAATCATTGTAGTGATTAAAATTAACCCAACGTAGAATTCACATGTACTAATAATTGCATCTGTACAGTAAGGCTAGAATTCTTACGTCACCCGACGCCAGTATTGCATCAGATTTCATTGTAATAAACACATTTATATCCAATGTGCCTGAGAATTGAATTTGATTCTCTATAATCAACGGCGTTCTGTGTGATAATTAATTACAGATAAACTGATCTCCAACTAAAGCCAAATAGAGCGTTTATAGTTATAGCTGTTATCTAGTAATAAAATTAACGTCACGCGTGAATGCCCTGGAGAGACATTAATTCTTCTCCATTGTACGTTTACTATCACAGAACTGGCAAATAATAATATTTAACTCTTCCAAATAATAAACCCGTCCTAACCCGAGCATTTCAAGCACAACCGCAAGAAATGATAATATCAATAATAATAATTTGGTTAATAAACGCGGGACGCGGAGCGGGGCAGAAGAAGACGCCAGTCCACGTGTTGAAGCGCTCACGAGCAGACCTGTTCACGTGGTGCTCACGAGGAGACGCCATTACCCAGCCACCAGGGTAAACGCTATCAAATCTCCAGAAGAAAGTCGCCACTGTGAGGTGTGAAGAACCTTGCAGACAATACCTTCACCTGGTGTCAGTGTCATTTACAGAACCTGTTAAATTTGGTTCTATGTAACTCTATGTGACCGGCCAGTGGAGCGCGTCATTATTTAGGATAGACAAGTTCAGAGCCTAGGACGCGACTTTCGGCAAGCTTTAACTTACACAGTGCCCATATTAGCTAAGTACCTTATCCTTGTTTGATGCATCAGATCGGGGGTGGGTTTATAGCTGGGTAGCTTGTCGTGACGACGTATAACAACAAAAAATCACAGGTCATTATCCCTCTCTTACCATTAATGTTAATTATTGAGCATAGTAATCCAGTAGTTTAAATTGTTGCTACTGGAAACATTTGTTTTGCAGCGTGTGTGAAGAATTCTCCGAGCTGTCATTTTACATGTTAATCAACTCCTAGTGTTCCATGACGAGTCCAGGAGAATCAGAGGAAGCGTCGTGACTAACTTCTAAGGAATCGTCATTAAGCTAAGATTCCTTTGTATTCCTCTAATTTCTTATCTGTGCTCTTTTTACATGCAGAACTCTGTTCATTGGATTAGCATGTGTTTATTATGATTATTATTATTCATGTTCATGATCTATGTTCCCATTAATGATAACGATAATGATTTCATAATTATTCATAGGATTAGATTATTATACATTGGATTAGTGAACGAACCACACTAGTTCCTGGACGTACTGAGTTTCAGTAATAACCCCCCAATGTATGTGTTTGAGGTTTGATTCTTTTAATTATACAGCCCATTGATTATTTCAGTGATCATATTCTCTAGTATTTTATCCATAGTTACTGGTTCATCTAGGAATTATCTAATGATCATATTTTCTCAGTTTCCCTCTTTACTATAAAAGCGGGTGGTCCTTCTTAATTAATTTTACTATATTAATATTTAAATAATTAGAGTCAAGCCCCAAATGTCTCACATTATGGTCCTTCGAACCGGATAAGCTTAAATTTATAATTACAAATACTAATTAATAATAACTAATCCTTGTGTGATGTAATCAAGACTAACCCTTTTAATTAATTGTGTCTACTAACCACGTAACACATAGGTTAGCCTAAGTCACACCAATTCATTGCTACTTATACCTTATGTATAAGGTAGCACTCGTGGGACACAGTTTATTGCCCACATCACTTAGGCCTACACTTCATACTGAAGTAAGAATCTTTAGGTCACCAGGAGCAACAGCTCATAACCTGTATATTAATCACTAACACCAATTATGTGTTAACCATTTAGGCTATACAAATGTTTCAATATATGGCTGTCAGCAGACTGTCCATTATAGCCTGAATCCATGTTATAATTACTGATTCACTCAAGTCAGTGGATCATTAACATTTAGGGATCCAGTATACTAATATAAATTACTGATCTCATACTAGTTAATCATTACTAACCCTGATAACATTTATTCCACAATTAAGAGTACATTCAGGAGTTAGATAATATTTACGGCAGTAGAATACTTGCCAAACACAATTAATTCTCTTGTGTTCATTTAATTTCTTATACACATAATTATACGAGTGTATATAAACTATAAAATCCAAAAAACCCAAAAACACAGCACAATTATTTGCACATTATTGCACCACAATATAATCTTTGCCAACCTTTATTAGGTAGCAATTTAGGCTGTGATTGTGTTGAATTTGGCACAAGCATAGACTAAATATAGTTGTAGTTTCTTAAGTAGAAATTCTCATGACTAGGCTTGAGCTAGTTAGTGGCATATATATTATTCATTTTTGTGCTGACCCTATCAAGGGTGGGATTAACCATTTATTGTGTAATTATATTTTATTGCATATTTCTATGTATGTCTTTGAGTGTTACTGTAAGTCCACTACCCATCCGAGGCTGATTTAGAAGAGCTAAGCTGAGGAACACCTGTAGTGAGACCAAGGTACCACTCAAATCTTAGTTGCTTATTATTAGGTAGGTAGCTAACCTCTAAATGAGGTAACTTACAACCAGCCTCAAGAAATATCAGGCTGTCAATAATTATACCTGCTCTACATCAAGGAGCAGACACCATAGCTATACAAATAGCTACATAAGTCCTATCAGGCTCAATTTACCGCAAGAATGAATCCTCTAGAAAGGAATGCAAGATTCTTGACAGCTCTTCAACTTCAGCTAGGAAAACAGTTTATCAAATGTGACAACTGTGTAGAAACTGACCCAGATTACGTCTACAGAATAGCAAGTTCCATAAGGAGCGCTAACAAAAAATATGATTATATCAAGACTGTAATCGAGTCCCACAGGAATTTACTCCAGGTCGATCATACAGTCTCAGACGACTTATGTCTAACAGAATCTGAGCTTGATAACTATGAACGTAGCGTTCAAACCAGGTTAGACCAATATGATAAGGTGCTTGTGAGACTAGATATTCACGAGTGGATAGATCAGATCATTAATAGACCTGTACCCGAGTTAACACTCAGTTCAGATGAAATACCTGAACTACCTCAAGACGAGGAGAATCCTCTAATCAATACTGATCACTACACAGGATCCACAACTGAAGTTCAACCTTCATTTTCTAACCTCTCATCTAATACAGCTTCATGTGATGATTTGTTTACAGAGTCTGACCAATTTTCAGACCACTCTTCTCAATGTTCCCTGGATTCTATAAGTTCAATACATAAGGCTACTGAATTAACTAGCTTATCACAAGAACCCAGAGAAACAAGTGAAGCTGCAGATGAAACAAGTGAAGCTGCAATAATCAGTGGATCTGAACCAGAAAATGATAAAGCTAATGCTGCAACAGCAACTGAAGCTATAATTAAAGCTGAGGCTAAGCAAGAAGCCTTAAGCAACACAAGTAATGGTCACAATTGCTCGCAACAGCCTTCTAAACTAAGTGCTAACAATGAGAAGACTATTATAAACCTTGTGCACCAATTATTAAATTTATCTTCACCAGAACAATCAGTTGACTCTCTACAAGCCTTTAGTTTTCAGCTTGAGTCACTGATAAATTCTTTCAGTAAAGAGGTGGATCACCCAACTACTGAGTGGATGACTAAAATTATCATCCAGAGAAAATTGTCTGGTGACACACTTAATAAATTATATGTATACCAGAATGGTAATACCCTGTCAATGCAGGATATATTTACAGATTTGCGCAATATGAGCAATCATACAGCAGACCAGACAATTAATGCTAAATCTGAATGCACCAAAACTGTACCTACATCAGTTTCCTTACCAGAAACTCCTAAAGTGACACTGTCACTAGGTAACAAAGGTGCTAATAATCAATGTAGTAACAATCAGTCAAACACTGATTCATCAGTGAGGCCTAAAGGCTCCACAGGTGCTCCTAAGAGACCTAATAGTCCAAAGAGCACTCCTAATAACTCCACAGGTGCTCCTAAGAGACTTAATGGTCCAAAGAGCACTCCCAAGAGCCTATTAATGGCTCCCCAGAGTACACCAAGTACTCACAAGAGAATAAATAACAAGCAAATGCAAGCAGCAAAACCATCACAACCTGCAGGTACTGTTTTACCTAAACCGGTAACCCCTAAACGAGCTGTAGGATGGGGAATGTGCTTGTTTTGCAATCAAAAACATTCTCTGTACAAATGTACCAATTATCCTAATAGAGACACAAGAGTCAGACGACTCAAACAGTTACACAAATGTACCAGGTGTCTCAAATCACATAATGTTAACAGCTGTGAAACCCCACTGAACACCTGCATTAGGTGTAGAAGGGGCAAGCATCATGCTGCACTGTGCAAATTAGTTAGGACTAATTATGTCAATCCTAGAATAGGACGTAGAGAATCTACACCAGTACAGTGCTACAAGGTGCGAGATGTGTACAGCATAACTTCACAGGCATCTCAAGTGGATGCTGCCTTGCCTACTGCCCAACTTCAAGTGAAGAACAGAGGAGCCAAGATCACCACACGTGGACTATTTGATCAAGGTTCCCAGAGAACTTTCATTACTCAAAGGGCAGCAGAGGCACTTAATTTACAACCAATAAGACAGGTAAAATTAAACTTGTCAGGGTTCATGATAAATCGAGGAACCCATGAATACTCAGTAGTTCAACCGCTTGTACGACTAGGTAGTCATGCCAAGGCTGTCCAAGCCATTGTTGTAGATCAAATACCTTTAGACTTAAATATTAAGGGTCTGGGGTACACAGCCCACTTCCTGCAGGAACGTGAAATTAATTTGGCTGACAACAAGTTAACGTCTGACCGCCTTAACAATGTAGATGTACTAGTAGGAGCCGACTACTATTACCAGTTCATAACTGGACATGTTAAACGATTGGGAATGAATATGCTCCAATCTGCAGGTGGCTACTTACTTACAGGTAAAGTTCTGAATGTGAACAAGCCTAAGCCTGCCAACAATAATAAATTAGTCAGCAGTAAATCAATTCTCCAACAGCAAGCTAAAAGGAGAAACACAGCTGAGTAATAAACTCAGATTGAATGTAGTGCAATTAGTATTCGCCGAGATGTTTCATAGCTTTCAGTGGAAACCCAGTGGTCCGTACTCAAACAAGTACAAGTCACACCGACCAAGCCATTGAATTCACTGCAGAGCTAGAATTATTATCGACAAGTAGTAATTGACCACACTCAGTCTTCCTAGGTAAATTGTAATGTTGGGCTAGAGAATCTAGTACTCCCTAGGTAATTAATAATGTTAGGCTAGAGAATCTAGCACTCAATGCCACTGGCATTTTCTGAATTTAGTAATACTATGAAGTCATCAAACAACTTCAGTAATTACAAATTCACTAGGACCACTGGTCCACCATACTTGCGCTTAAAGGTTTGCCAAGAAAACCTTCTTAATACCATGTTTTCTGCACTAAGAGTTAGTGATAAATACTTGCATCAATTTGTTTGAGTTGTTTTTCTTTCGTTTCTGCTTAATTAATGTAGGAGCGCAGCACGAACAAACTTGCAAACTTACCAAACGTAAGTGAATTTACAGAGAACTAATAACCCGTGAAACGTTTAGGTTGGGAAAATGTTACAAATTATCTTGAATAGGATTGATCGTAGCAGTAATTTAATTTCCAGCAATCTTAGGTTTCTCTTTGTTTAATGTATTATCGTTAAACATCAGCATTGTTAATTAACATGCTTCATGAGCTTAATATAGCTCACCTTAGTATTAACGTAATAATATGAGTGCTTGTTCCCCATGCGCATATGAGCTCAATATTGCTCACCATGACAATCGAACGCTTTAATGTTCCCCATGCCACGAGCACTGCTCGCCATGATAATTGAATGAGACAATACTCCACCTCGTTAATTCGAGCACACTGTAGCTCACCCTGTTAACTGTGTTAACGAGCTCACTGCAGCTCACCCTGTCAACACTGTTGACGAGTTCTATATAACTCACCTTGTTAACGAGCTCACTGCAGCTCACCCTGTTAGCACTGCTAACGAGCTCACTGCAGCTCACCCTGTCAACACTGTTGACGAGTTCACTGAACTCACCCTGTTAACACTGTTAACGAGCTCACCCTGTTAGCACTGCTAACGAGCTCACTATAGCTCACCCTGTCAACACTGTTGACGAGTTCAATATATCTCACCCTGTTAACCTTGTTAACGAGCTCACTGCAGTTCACCCTGTCAACACTGTTGACGAGTTCAATATAACTCACCCTGTTAACCTTGTTAACGAGCTCACTGTAGCTCACCCTGTCAACACTGTTGACGAGTTCAATATAACTCACCCTGTTAACTCTGTTAACGAGCTCACTGCAGCTCACCCTGTCAACACTGTTGACGAGTTTCCTATAACTCACCTTGTTAACATGCTTACCGAGCTCAATATAGCTCCCCATGTTAACGAGTTCACTGTAACTCACCCTGTTAGCACTGCTAACGAGCTCAATATAGCTCACCATGTTCACGAGTTCAATATAGCTCGACCTGTTAATGAGCTCAATACAGCTCCCAATGTTGATTTGAGCACATTTTGCTCACAATTAGCTTAGTCCCTTACTTAGGTATGTTAGAAATTTAAACCATTATTTAGGTAGGTTTAGGGACTTTAGTAGTGTCAACTGAGTACTAGCCTAATCTGTACTCACCATTAATTGCAGTTGACTATACTTACAGAGACTGATTTAATAAACTCAATTTCATGTAAAGGTTGATTTTGTATTAACAAGTTTACAGTGTCAAGCCTATGAGCTACCATTCAATTAGCTCATAAGTCAGAATGACTAGGCTACTAATCTCACTGTCGACTCAGAATTTTCCTTGATTTTAATGAATAAACTTTTCAGTTCTCTGCCTTTCTATTATTTTAGCTAGTTAGCAAATTAGTTGTACCATCAGTCAGAATGACTACTGCACGGCAGTGCACATTAAATTCAATTTCCTCATTTGATTTTGGGGTGATCATGATGCTGCGTGATGTTATTGTCTAGTAACCCAATAGTTACAAGTCACAGCGACCCTAGACAGTGACCTTACTGTAGTGTCATAGTCTCCTTGATCTTAAATGACTAATAATACTTTACTGTACAACTTATACAATAGTGTTATCAGTTCTTAGGAACTTATTCTGAGTTTGCCTACGATTCAGCAGCTACGTAATACACCATTACATGTCACTGCGACCCTAGTTGTTGAGTTTATTGTGAGCTTTAGAGGGTTCCTGATTACCGATAACTTAATCATTTAATGTTTCAATATTTATACATGTTTCCACTAAGGAAAACTCCAAGCCTATTATAGTTCTTAACTAAGAGCAAATAACTTTACACCCAATTTAAGCAACCATGATGATACTGTGGTGTGGTGTCAAGTAACAAACCATTACAAGTCACTATGACCCAAGACATTCTCATCACAGTAGATTCTCTGTTGTTTGAATTGTATGATTTAAATCTTTAATTATTGTGTAGGCTATAAATAACATGTTTCATTTGACATGAAATTAGCAAGACCTAAGTTTCTTGCAAGTCCTTGACAAATATGGGACATTCGTTATGTGTGTACTAACATACTAACATATTAACATACTAATATACTAATATTAATACCAACTTCGGGATAGGTCAGTACTCCACATTACACTACGACCCTAGAATCCTCCCCCCGGAGTTATGTTGGAAATTTCCAACACTAAATACAACACTGTTGTATTTTCATTAATTACTACTAATTCTACTAATCATTGTAGTGATTAAAATTAACCCAACGTAGAATTCACATGTACTAATAATTGCATCTGTACAGTAAGGCTAGAATTCTTACGTCACCTGACGCCAGTATTGCGTCAGATTTAATTGTAATAAACACATTTATATCCAATGTGCCTGAGAATTGAATTTGATTCTCTATAATCAACGGCGTTCTGTGTGATAATTAATTACAGATAAACTGATCTCCAACTAAAGCCAAATAGAGCGTTTATAGTTATAGCTGTTATCTAGTAATAAAATTAACGTCACGCGTGAATGCCCTGGAGAGACATTAATTCTTCTCCATTGTACGTTTACTATCACAGAACTGGCAAATAATAATATTTAACTCTTCCAAATAATAAACCCGTCCTAACCCGAGCATTTCAAGCGCAACCGTGAGAAATGATAATATCCATAATAATAATTTGGTTAATAAACGCGGGACGCGGAGCGGGGCGGAAGAAGACGCCAGTCCACGTGTTGAAGCGCTCACGAGCAGACCTGTTCACGTGGTGCTCACGAGGAGACGCCATTACCCAGCCACCAGGGTAAACGCTATCAAATCTCCAGAAGAAAGTCGCCACTGTGAGGTGTGAAGAACCTTGCAGACAATACCTTCACCTGGTGTCAGTGTCATTTACAGAACCTGTTAAATTTGGTTCTATGTAACTCTATGTGACCGGCCAGTGGAGCGCGTCATTATCTAGGATAGACAAGTTCAGAGCCTAGGACGCGACTTTCGGCAAGCTTTAACTTACACAGTGCCCATATTAGCTAAGTACCTTATCCTTGTTTGATGCATCAGATCGGGGGTGGGTTTATAGCTGGGTAGCTTGTCGTGACGACGTATAACAACAAAAAATCACAGGTCATTATCCCTCTCTTACCATTAATGTTAATTATTGAGCATAGTAATCCAGTAGTTTAAATTGTTGCTACTGGAAACATTTGTTTTGCAGCGTGTGTGAAGAATTCTCCGAGCTGTCATTTCCCATGTTAATCAACTCCTAGTGTTATATGACGAGTCCAGGAGAATCAGAGGAAGCGTCGTGACTAACTTCTAAGGAATCGTCATTAAGCTAAGATTCCTTTGTATTCCTCTAATTTCTTATCTGTACTCTTTTACATGCAGAACTCTGTTCATTGGATTAACATGTGTTTATTATGATTATTATTATTCAAGTTCATGATCTATGTTCCCATTAATGATAACGATAATGATTTCATAAGTATTCATAGGATTAGATTATTATACATTGGATTAGTGAACGAACCACACTAGTTCCTGGACGTACTGAGTTCCAGTAATAACCCCCCAATGTAGGTGTTTGAGGTTTGATTCTTTTAATTATACAACCCATTGATTATTTCAGTGATCATATTCTCTAGTATTTTATCCATAGTAACTGGTTCATCTAGGAATTATCTAATGATCATATTTTCTCAGTTTCCCTCTTTACTATAAAAGCGGGTGGTCCTTCGTAATTAATTTTACTATATTAATATTTAAATAATTAGAGTCAAGCCCCAAATGTCCCACACCACCAGCACCAACACCAGTACCACCAGCACCAACATCAGTACCAACACCAGTACCAACAGCACCAGCACCAGTACCAACAGCACCAACACCAGTACTACGAGCATCAACACCAGTACCAACAGCACCAGCACCAGTACCAACAGCACCAACACCAGTACCAACAGCACCAACACCAGTACCAACACCAGTACCAAAAACACGAACACCAGTACCAACAGCACCAACACCAGTACCAACAGCACCAACACCAGTACCAACAGCACCAACACCAGTACCACCAGCACGAACACCAGTACCACCAGCACCAGTACCAACAGCACCAACACCAGTACCAACAGCACCAACACCAGTACCAACAGCACCAACACCAGTACCAACAGCACCAACACCAGTACCAACAGCACCAACACCAGTTCCAACAGCACCAACACCAGTACCAGCAGCACCATCACCAGTACCAACAGCACCAACACCAGTACCAACAGCACCAACACCAGTACCACCAGCACCAACACCAGTATCAACAGCACCAACACCAGTACCACCGGCACCAGTACCACCAGCACCAACACCAGTACCAACACCAGTACCACCAGCACCAACACCAGTACCAACATCAGTACGACCAGCACCAACACCAGGACCACCAGCACCAACACCAGTACCACCAGCACCAGTACCAACAGTACCAACACCAGTACCACCAGCACCAACACCAGTACCAACAGCACCAACACCAGTACCACCAACACCAACACCAGTACCACCAACACCAACACCAGTACCACCAACACCAGTACCAACAGCACCAACAGAAGTACCACTAACACCAACACCAGTACCACCAACTCCAACACCAGTACCACCAACACCAGTACCAACAGCACCAACACCAGTACCACCAGCACCAGTACCACCAGCACCAGTACCAACAGCAACAACACCAGTACCACCAGCACCAACACCAGTACCACCAGCACCAGTACCACCAGCACCAGTACCAACAGCACCAACACCAGTACCAACACCAGTACCACCAACACCAGTACCAACAGCACCAACACCAGTACCAACAGCACCAACACCAGTACCAACAGCACCAACACCAGTACCAACAGCACCAACACCAGTACCAACAGCACCACCACCAGTACCACCGGCACCAGTACCACCAGCACGAACACCAGTACCAACAGCACCAACACCAGTACCAACAGCACCAGCACCAACAGCACCAGCACCAACAGCAGTACCAACAGCACCAACACCAGTACCAACAGTACCACCGGCACCAGTACCACCAGCACGAACACCAGTACCAACAGCACCAACACCAGTACCAACAGCAGTACCACCAGCACCAGCACCAACAGCAGTACCACCAGCACTAGTACCACCAGCACCAACACCAGTACCAACACCAGTACCACCAACAGGAGTACCAACAACACCAGTACCAACAGCACCAACACCAGTACCAACAGCACCAACACCAGTACCAACAGCACCAACACCAGTACCACCAGCACCAGTACCAGCAGCACCAACACCAGTACCACCAGCACCAACACCAGTACCACCAGCACCAACACCAGTACCACCAGCACCAGTACCAACAGCACCAACACCAATACCACCAGCACCAACACCAGTACCACCAGCACCAGTACCAACAGCACCAGCACCAATACCAACAGCACCAACACCAGTACCACCAGCACCAACACCAGAACCAACACCAGTACCACCAACACCAGTACCAACAGCACCAACACCAGTAACAACAGCACCAGTAACAAAAGCACCAGTACCAACACCAGCACCAACACCAGTACCAACAGCACCAACACCAGTACCACCAGCACCAGTACCACCAGCACCAACACCAGTACCAACACCAGTACCACCAGCACCAACACCAGTACCAACAGCACCAGTACCAACAGCACCAGTACCAACACCAGCACCAACACAAGTACCAACAGCACCAACACCAGTACTAACAGCACCAACACCAGTACCAACAGCACCAACACCAGTACCAACAGCACCAACACCAGTACCAACAGCACCAACACCAGTACCAACAGCACCAACACCAGTACCAACAGCACCAACACCAGTACCAACAGCACCAACACCATTACCACTAGCACCAGTACCACCAGCACGAACACCAGTACCAACAGAACCAACACCAGTACCAACAGCACCAACACCAGTATCACCAGCACCAACAGCACCAGTACCAACAGCACCAACACCAGTACCAACAGCACCAACACCAGTACCAACAGCACCAACACCAGTACCAACACCAGTACAACCAGCACCAACACCAGTACCAACACCAGTACCAACAGCACGAATACCAGTACCAACAGCACCAACACCAGTACCAACAGCACCAACTCCAGTACCAACAGCACCAACACCAGTACCAACAGCACCAACAGAAGTACCACTAACACCAACACAAGTACCACCAACTCCAACACCAGTACCACCAACACCAGTACCAACAGCACCAACACCAGTACCACCAGCACCAGTACCAACAGCAACAACACCAGTACCACCAGCACCAACACCAGTACCACCAGCACCAGTACTAACAGCACCAACACCAGTACCAACACCAGTACCACCAACACCAGTACCAACAGCACCAACACCAGTACCAACAGCACCAACACCAGTACCAACAGTACCAACACCAGTACCAACAGCACCACCACCAGTACCACCGGCACCAGTACCACCAGCACGAACACCAGTACCAACAGCACCAACACCAGTTCCAACAGCACCAACACCAGTACCACCAGCACCAACAGCACCAACAGCAGTACCACCAGCACCAGTACCAGTACCACCAGCACCAACACCAGTACCAACACCAGTACCACCAACAGCAGTACCAACAACACCAACACCTGTACCAACAGCACCAACACCAATACCAACAGCACCAACACCAGTACCAACAGCACCAACACCAGTACCACCAGCACCAGTACCAGCAGCACCAACACCAGTACCACCAGCACCAACACCAGTAGCACCAGCACCAGTACCAACACTAACACCAGTACCACCAGCACCAGTACCAACAGCACCAGCACCAATACCAACAGCACCAACACCAGTACCACCATCACCAACACCAGTACCAACACCAGTACCACCAACACCAGTACCAACAGCACCAGTACCAACACCAGCACCAACACCAGTACCAACAGCACCAACACCAGTACCACCAGCACCAGTACCACCAGCACCAACACCAGTACCAACACCAGTACCACCAACAGCAGTACCAACAACACCAACACCAGTACCAACACCAGTACCAACAGCACCAACACCAGTACCACCAGCACCAGTACCAGCAGCACCAACACCAGTACCACCAGCACCAACACCAGTACCACCAGCACCAACACCAGTACCACCAGCACCAGTACCAACAGCACCAACACCAGTACCACCAGCACCAACACCAGTACGACCAGCACCAGTACCAACAGCACCAGCACCAATACCAACAGCACCAACACCAGTACCACCAGCACCAACACCAGTATCAACACCAGTACCACCAACACCAGTACCAACAGCACCAACACCAGTACCAACAGCACCAGTACCAACACCAGCACCAGTACCAACAGCACCAACACCAGTACCACCAGCACCAGTACCACCAGCACCAACACCAGTACCAACACCAGTACCACCAGCACCAACACCAGTACCAACAGCACCAGTACCAACAGCACCAGTACCAACACAAGTACCAACAGCACCAACACCAGTACTAACAGCACCAACACCAGTACCAACAGCACCAACACCAGTACCAACAGCACCAACACCAGCACCAACACCAGTACCACCAGCACCAACACCAGTACCACCAGCACCAACACCAGTATCACCAGCACCAACACCAGTACCACCAGCACCAACACCAGTACCACCAGCACCAACACCAACACCAGTACTAACAGCACCAACACCAGTACCAACAGCACCAACACCAGTACCACCAGCACCAACACCAGTATCACAAGCACCAACACCAGTACCACCAGCACCAACACCAGTACCACCAGCACCAACACCAGCACCAACACCAGTACCACCAGCACCAACACCAGTACCACCAGCACCAACACCAGTACCACCTGTTGGAAATTTCCAACACTAAATACAACACTGTTGTATTTTCATTAATTACTACTAATCATTGTAGTGATTAAAATTAACCCAACGTAGAATTCACATGTACTAATAATTGCATCTGTACAGTAAGGCTAGAATTCTTACGTCACCTGACGCCAGTATTGCGTCAGATTTAATTGTAATAAACACATTTATATCCAATGTGCCTGAGAATTGAATTTGATTCTCTATAATCAACGGCGTTCTGTGTGATAATTAATTACAGATAAACTGATCTCCAACTAAAGCCAAATAGAGCGTTTATAGTTATAGCTGTTATCTAGTAATAAAATTAACGTCACGCGTGAATGCCCTGGAGAGACATTAATTCTTCTCCATTGTACGTTTACTATCACAGAACTGGCAAATAATAATATTTAACTCTTCCAAATAATAAACCCGTCCTAACCCGAGCATTTCAAGCGCAACCGTGAGAAATGATAATATCCATAATAATAATTTGGTTAATAAACGCGGGACGCGGAGCGGGGCGGAAGAAGACGCCAGTCCACGTGTTGAAGCGCTCACGAGCAGACCTGTTCACGTGGTGCTCACGAGGAGACGCCATTACCCAGCCACCAGGGTAAACGCTATCAAATCTCCAGAAGAAAGTCGCCACTGTGAGGTGTGAAGAACCTTGCAGACAATACCTTCACCTGGTGTCAGTGTCATTTACAGAACCTGTTAAATTTGGTTCTATGTAACTCTATGTGACCGGCCAGTGGAGCGCGTCATTATCTAGGATAGACAAGTTCAGAGCCTAGGACGCGACTTTCGGCAAGCTTTAACTTACACAGTGCCCATATTAGCTAAGTACCTTATCCTTGTTTGATGCATCAGATCGGGGGTGGGTTTATAGCTGGGTAGCTTGTCGTGACGACGTATAACAACAAAAAATCACAGGTCATTATCCCTCTCTTACCATTAATGTTAATTATTGAGCATAGTAATCCAGTAGTTTAAATTGTTGCTACTGGAAACATTTGTTTTGCAGCGTGTGTGAAGAATTCTCCGAGCTGTCATTTCCCATGTTAATCAACTCCTAGTGTTATATGACGAGTCCAGGAGAATCAGAGGAAGCGTCGTGACTAACTTCTAAGGAATCGTCATTAAGCTAAGATTCCTTTGTATTCCTCTAATTTCTTATCTGTACTCTTTTACATGCAGAACTCTGTTCATTGGATTAACATGTGTTTATTATGATTATTATTATTCAAGTTCATGATCTATGTTCCCATTAATGATAACGATAATGATTTCATAAGTATTCATAGGATTAGATTATTATACATTGGATTAGTGAACGAACCACACTAGTTCCTGGAAGTACTGAGTTCCAGTAATAACCCCCCAATGTAGGTGTTTGAGGTTTGATTCTTTTAATTATACAGCCCATTGATTATTTCAGTGATCATATTCTCTAGTATTTTATCCATAGTAACTGGTTCATCTAGGAATTATCTAATGATCATATTTTCTCAGTTTCCCTCTTTACTATAAAAGCGGGTGGTCCTTCGTAATTAATTTTACTATATTAATATTTAAATAATTAGAGTCAAGCCCCAAATGTCCCACACCACCAGCACCAACACCAGTACCACCAGCACCAACACCAGTACCACCAGCACCAACATCAGTACCAACACCAGTACCAACAGCACCAGCACCAGTACCAACAGCACCAACACCAGTACTACGAGCATCAACACCAGTACCAACAGCACCAGCACCAGTACCAACAGCACCAACACCAGTACCAACAGCACCAACACCAGTACCAACACCAGTACCAACAGCACGAACACCAGTACCAACAGCACCAACACCAGTACCAACAGCACCAACACCAGTACCAACAGCACCAACACCAGTACCACCAGCTCGAACACCAGTACCACCAGCACCAGTACCAACAGCACCAACACCAGTACCAACAGCACCAACACCAGTACCAACAGCACCAACACCAGTACCAACAGCAGTACCAACAGCACCAACACCAGTACCAACAGCACCAACACCAGTACCAACAGCACCAACACCAGTTCCAACAGCACCAACACCAGTACCAGCAGCACCATCACCAGTACCAACAGCACCAACACCAGTACCAACAGCACCAACACCAGTACCACCAGCACCAACACCAGTATCAACAGCACCAACACCAGTACCACCGGCACCATTACCACCAGCACCAACACCAGTACCAACACCAGTACCACCAGCACCAACACCAGTACCAACATCAGTACGACCAGCACCAACACCAGGACCACCAGCACCAACACCAGTACCACCAGCACCAGTACCAACAGCACCAACACCAGTACCACCAGCACCAACACCAGTACCAACAGCACCAACACCAGTACCACCAACACCAACACCAGTACCACCAACACCAACACCAGTACCAACAGCACCAACAGAAGTACCACTAACACCAACACCAGTACCACCAACTCCAACACCAGTACCACCAACACCAGTACCAACAGCACCAACACCAGTACCACCAGCACCAGTACCAACAGCAACAACACCAGTACCACCAGCACCAACACCAGTACCACCAGCACCAGTACCAACAGCACCAACACCAGTACCACCAACACCAGTACCAACAGCACCAACACCAGTACCAACAGCACCAACACCAGTACCAACAGCACCAACACCAGTACCAACAGCACCAACACCAGTACCAACAGCACCACCACCAGTACCACCGGCACCAGTACCACCAGCACGAACACCAGTACCAACAGCACCAACACCAGTACCAACAGCACCAACACCACCAGCACCAACAGCACCAGCACCAACAGCACCAACAGCAGTACCAACAGCACCAACACCAGTACCAACAGTACCACCGGCACCAGTACCACCAGCACGAACACCAGTACCAACAGCACCAACAACAGTACCAACAGCACCAACACCAGTACCACCAGCACCAACAGCACCAGCACCAACAGCAGTACCACCAGCACCAGTACCACCAGCACCAACACCAGTACCAACACCAGTACCACCAACAGGAGTACCAACAACACCAACACCAGTACCAACAGCACCAACACCAGTACCAACAGCACCAACACCAGTACCAACAGCACCAACACCAGTACCACCAGCACCAGTACCAGCAGCACCAACACCAGTACCACCAGCACCAACACCAGTACCACCAGCACCAACACCAGTACCACCAGCACCAGTACCAACAGCACCAACACCAGTACCACCAGCACCAACACCAGTACCACCAGCACCAGTACCAACAGCACCAATACCAACAGCACCAACACCAGTACCACCAGCACCAACACCAGTACCACCAACACCAGTACCAACAGCACCAACACCAGTACCAACAGCACCAGTAACAAAAGCACCAGTACCAACACCAGCACCAACACCAGTACCAACAGCACCAACACCAGTACCACCAGCACCAGTACCACCAGCACCAACACCAGTACCAACACCAGTACCACCAGCACCAACACCAGTACCAACAGCACCAGTACCAACAGCACCAGTACCAACAGCACCAGTACCACCACCAGCACCAACACAAGTACCAACAGCACCAACACCAGTACTAACAGCACCAACACCAGTACCAACAGCACCAACACCAGTACCAACAGCACCAACACCAGTACCAACAGCACCAACACCAGTACCAACAGCACCAACACCAGTACCAACAGCACCAACACCAGTACCAACAGCACCAACACCATTACCACTAGCACCAGTACCACCAGCACGAACACCAGTACCAACAGAACCAACACCAGTACCAACAGCACCAACACCAGTACCACCAGCACCAACAGCACCAGTACCAACAGCACCAACACCAGTACCAACAGCACCAACACCAGTACCAACAGCACCAACACCAGTACCAACAGCACCAACACCAGTACCAACATCAGTACCAACACCAGTACCAACAGCACGAATACCAGTACCAACAGCACCAACACCAGTACCAACAGCACCAACTCCAGTACCAACAGCACCAACACCAGTACCAACAGCACCAACAGAAGTACCACTAACACCAACACAAGTACCACCAACTCCAACACCAGTACCACCAACACCAGTACCAACAGCACCAACACCAGTACCACCAGCAACAGTACCAACAGCAACAACACCAGTACCACCAGCACCAACACCAGTACCACCAGCACCAGTACTAACAGCACCAACACCAGTACCAACACCAGTACCACCAACACCAGTACCAACACCAGTACCAACAGCACCAACACCAGTACCAACAGCACCAACACCAGTACCAACAGCACCACCACCAGTACCACCGGCACCAGTACCACCAGCACGAACACCAGTACCAACAGCACCAACACCAGTTCCAACAGCACCAACACCAGTACCACCAGCACCACCAGCACCAGCACCAACAGCAGTACCACCAGCACCAGTACCAGTACCACCAGCACCAACACCAGTACCAACACCAGTACCACCAACAGCAGTACCAACAACACCAACACCTGTACCAACACCAATACCAACAGCACCAACACCAGTACCAACAGCACCATCACCAGTACCACCAGCACCAGTACCAGCAGCACCAACACCAGTACCACCAGCACCAACACCAGTACCACCAGCACCAACACCAGTACCACCAGCACCAGTACCAACTGCACCAACACCAACACCAGTACCACCAGCACCAGTACCAACAGCACCAGCACCAATACCAACAGCACCAACACCAGTACCACCATCACCAACACCAGTACCAACACCAGTACCACCAACACCAGTACCAACACCAGTACCAACAGCACCAGTACCAACACAAGCACCAACACCAGTACCAACAGCACCAACACCAGTACCACCAGCACCAGTACCACCAGTACCAACACCAGTACCACCAACAGCAGTACCAACAACACCAACACCAGTACCAACAGCACCAACACCAGTACCAACAGCACCAACACCAGTACCACCAGCACCAGTACCAGCAGCACCAACACCAGTACCACCAGCACCAACACCAGTACCACCAGCACCAACACCAGTACCACCAGCACCAGTACCAACAGCACCAACACCAGTACCACCAGCACCAACACCAGTACGACCAGCACCAGTACCAACAGCACCAGCACCAATACCAACAGCACCAACACCAGTACCACCAACACAAGTACCACCAGCACCAACACCAGTATCAACACCAGTACCACCAACACCAGTACCAACAGCACCAACACCAGTACCAACACCAGCACCAACACCAGTACCAACAGCAGTACCACCAGCACCAGTACCACCAGCACCAACACCAGTACCACCAGCACCAACACCAGTACCAACAGCACCAGTACCAACAGCACCAGTACCAACACCAACACAAGTACCAACAGCACCAACACCAGTACTAACAGCACCAACACCAGTACCAACAGCACCAACACCAGTACCAACAGCACCAACACCAGTACCAACAGCACCAACACCAGTACCAACAGCACCAACACCATTACCACTAGCACCAGTACCACCAGCACGAACACCAGTACCAACAGAACCAACACCAGTACCAACAGCACCAACACCAGTACCACCAGCACCAACAGCACCAGTACCAACAGCACCAACACCAGTACCAACAGCACCAACACCAGTACCAACAGCACCAACACCAGTACCAACAGCACCAACACCAGTACCAACATCAGTACCAACACCAGTACCAACAGCACGAATACCAGTACCAACAGCACCAACACCAGTACCAACAGCACCAACTCCAGTACCAACAGCACCAACACCAGTACCAACAGCACCAACAGAAGTACCACTAACACCAACACAAGTACCACCAACTCCAACACCAGTACCACCAACACCAGTACCAACAGCACCAACACCAGTACCACCAGCAACAGTACCAACAGCAACAACACCAGTACCACCAGCACCAACACCAGTACCACCAGCACCAGTACTAACAGCACCAACACCAGTACCAACACCAGTACCACCAACACCAGTACCAACACCAGTACCAACAGCACCAACACCAGTACCAACAGCACCAACACCAGTACCAACAGCACCACCACCAGTACCACCGGCACCAGTACCACCAGCACGAACACCAGTACCAACAGCACCAACACCAGTTCCAACAGCACCAACACCAGTACCACCAGCACCACCAGCACCAGCACCAACAGCAGTACCACCAGCACCAGTACCAGTACCACCAGCACCAACACCAGTACCAACACCAGTACCACCAACAGCAGTACCAACAACACCAACACCAATACCAACAGCACCAACACCAGTACCAACAGCACCATCACCAGTACCACCAGCACCAGTACCAGCAGCACCAACACCAGTACCACCAGCACCAACACCAGTACCACCAGCACCAACACCAGTACCACCAGCACCAGTACCAACTGCACCAACACCAACACCAGTACCACCAGCACCAGTACCAACAGCACCAGCACCAATACCAACAGCACCAACACCAGTACCACCATCACCAACACCAGTACCAACACCAGTACCACCAACACCAGTACCAACAGCACCAGTACCAACACAAGCACCAACACCAGTACCAACAGCACCAACACCAGTACCACCAGCACCAGTACCACCAGTACCAACACCAGTACCACCAACAGCAGTACCAACAACACCAACACCAGTACCAACAGCACCAACACCAGTACCAACAGCACCAACACCAGTACCACCAGCACCAGTACCAGCAGCACCAACACCAGTACCACCAGCACCAACACCAGTACCACCAGCACCAACACCAGTACCACCAGCACCAGTACCAACAGCACCAACACCAGTACCACCAGCACCAACACCAGTACGACCAGCACCAGTACCAACAGCACCAGCACCAATACCAACAGCACCAACACCAGTACCACCAACACAAGTACCACCAGCACCAACACCAGTATCAACACCAGTACCACCAACACCAGTACCAACAGCACCAACACCAGTACCAACACCAGCACCAACACCAGTACCAACAGCAGTACCACCAGCACCAGTACCACCAGCACCAACACCAGTACCACCAGCACCAACACCAGTACCAACAGCACCAGTACCAACAGCACCAGTACCAACACCAACACAAGTACCAACAGCACCAACACCAGTACTAACAGCACCAACACCAGTACCAACAGCACCAACACCAGTACCAACAGCACCAACACCAGTACCACCAGCACCAACACCAGTACCACCAGCACCAACACCAGTATCACCAGCACCAACACCAGTACCACCAGCACCAACACCAGTACCACCAGCACCAACACCAACACCAGTACTAACAGCACCAACACCAGTACCAACAGCACCAACACCAGTACCACCAGCACCAACACCAGTATCACCAGCACCAACACCAGTACCACCAGCACCAACACCAGTACCACCAGCACCAACACCAGCACCAACACCAGTACCACCAGCACCAACACCAGTACCACCAGCACCAACACCAGTACCACCTGTTGGAAATTTCCAACACTAAATACAACACTGTTGTATTTTCATTAATTACTACTAATTCTACTAATCATTGTAGTGATTAAAATTAACCCAACGTAGAATTCACATGTACTAATAATTGCATCTGTACAGTAAGGCTAGAATTCTTACGTCACCCGACGCCAGAATTGCGTCAGATTTAATTGTAATAAACAGATTTATATCCAATGTGCCTGAGAATTGAATTTGATTCTCTATAATCAACGGCGTTCTGTGTGATAATTAATTACAGATAAACTGATCTCCAACTAGAGCCAAATAGAGCGTTTATAGTTATAGCTGTTATCTAGTAATAAAATTAACGTCACGCGTGAATGCCCCGGAGAGACATTAATTCTTCTCCAATGTACGTTTACTATCACAGAACTGGCAAATAATAATATTTAACTCTTCCAAATAATAAACCCGTCCTAACCCGAGCATTTCAAGCGCAACCGCGAGAAATGATAATATCCATAATAATAATTTGGTTAATAAACGCGGGACGCGGAGCGGGGCGGAAGAAGACGCCAGTCCACGTGTTGAAGCGCTCACGAGCAGACCTGTTCACGTGGTGCTCACGAGGAGACGCCATTACCCAGCCACCAGGGTAAACGCTATCAAATCTCCAGAAGAAAGTCGCCACTGTGAGGTGTGAAGAACCTTGCAGACAATACCTTCACCTGGTGTCAGTGTCATTTACAGAACCTGTTAAATTTGGTTCTATGTAACTCTATGTGACCGGCCAGTGGAGCGCGTCATTATCTAGGATAGACAAGTTCAGAGCCTAGGACGCGACTTTCGGCAAGCTTTAACTTACACAGTGCCCATATTAGCTAAGTACCTTATCCTTGTTTGATGCATCAGATTGGGGGTGGGTTTATAGCTGGGTAGCTTGTCGTGACGACGTATAACAACAAAAAATCACAGGTCATTATCCCTCTCTTACCATTAATGTTAATTATTGAGCATAGTAATCCAGTAGTTTAAATTGTTGCTACTGGAAACATTTGTTTTGCAGCGTGTGTGAAGAATTCTCCGAGCTGTCATTTCCCATGTTAATCAACTCCTAGTGTTCCATGACGAGTCCAGGAGAATCAGAGGAAGCGTCGTGACTAACTTCTAAGGAATCGTCATTAAGCTAAGATTCCTTTGTATTCCTCTAATTTCTTATCTGTACTCTTTTACATGCAGAACTCTGTTCATTGGATTAACATGTGTTTATTATGATTATTATTATTCAAGTTCATGATCTATGTTCCCATTAATGATAACGATAATGATTTCATAAGTATTCATAGGATTAGATTATTATACATTGGATTAGTGAACGAACCACACTAGTTCCTGGACGTACTGAGTTCCAGTAATAACCCCCCAATGTAGGTGTTTGAGGTTTGATTCTTTTAATTATACAGCCCATTGATTATTTCAGTGATCATATTCTCTAGTATTTTATCCATAGTAACTGGTTCATCTAGGAATTATCTAATGATCATATTTTCTCAGTTTCCCTCTTTACTATAAAAGCGGGTGGTCCTTCGTAATTAATTTTACTATATTAATATTTAAATAATTAGAGTCAAGCCCCAAATGTCCCACACCACCAGCACCAACACCAGTACCACCAGCACCAACATCAGTACCAACACCAGTACCAACAGCACCAGCACCAGTACCAACAGCACCAACACCAGTACTACGAGCATCAACACCAGTACCAACAGCACCAGCACCAGTACCAACAGCACCAACACCAGTACCAACAGCACCAACACCAGTACCAACACCAGTACCAACAGCACCAACACCAGTACCAACAGCACCAACACCAGTACCAACAGCACCAACACCAGTACCAACAGCACCAACACCAGTACCACCAGCACGAACACCAGTACCACCAGCACCAGTACCAACAGCACCAACACCTGTACCAACAGCACCAACACCAGTACCAACAGCACCAACACCAGTACCAACAGCACCAACACCAGTACCAACAGCACCAACACCAGTACCAACAGCACCAACACCAGTACCAACAGCACCAACACCAGTACCAACAGCACCAACACCAGTACCAACAGCACCAACACCAGTACCAACAGCACCAACACCAGTTCCAACAGCACCAACACCAGTACCAGCAGCACCATCACCAGTACCAACAGCACCAACACCAGTACCACCAGCACCAACACCAGTATCAACAGCACCAACACCAGTACCACCGGCACCAGTACCACCAGCACCAACACCAGCACCAACACAAGTACCAACAGCACCAACACCAGTACTAACAGCACCAACACCAGTACCAACAGCACCAACACCAGTACCAACAGCACCAACACCAGTACCAACACCAGTACCAAGAGCACCAACACCAGTACCAACAGCACCAACAGCACCAACACCATTACCACTAGCACCGGTACCACCAGCACGAACACCAGTACCAACAGAACCAACACCAGTACCAACAGAACCAACACCAGTACCAACAGCACCAACGCCAGTACCACCAGCACCAACAGCACCAACACCAGTACCAACACCAGTACCAACAGCACCAACACCAGTACCAACAGCACCAACACCAGTACCAACAGCACCAACACCAGTACCAACAGCACCAACACCAGTACCACCAGCACCAACACCAGTACCAACACCAGTACCAACAGCACGAATACCAGTACCAACAGCACCAACACCAGTACCAACAGCACCAACTCCAGTACCAACAGCACCAACACCAGTACCAACAGCACCAACAGAAGTACCACTAACACCAACACAAGTACCACCAACTCCAACACCAGTACCACCAACACCAGTACCAACAGCACCAACACCAGTACCACCAGCACCAGTACCAACAGCAACAACACCAGTACCACCAGCACCAACACCAGTACCACCAGCACCAGTACTAACAGCACCAACACCAGTACCAACACCAGTACCACCAACACCAGTACCACCAACACCAGTACCAACAGCACCAACACCAGTACCAACAGCACCAACACCAGTACCAACAGCACCACCACCAGTACCACCGGCACCAGTAACACGGGCACCAGTACCACCAGCACGAACACCAGTACCAACAGCACCAACACCAGTTCCAACAGCACCAACACCAGTACCACCAGCACCAACAGCACCAGCACCAACAGCAGTACCACCAGCACCAGTACCACCAGCACCAGTACCACCAGCACCAACACCAGTACCAACACCAGTACCACCAACAGCAGTACCAACAACACCAACACCAGTACCAACAGCACCAACACCAGTACCAACAGCACCAACACCAGTACCAACAGCACCAACACCAGTACCACCAGCACCAGTACCAGCAGCACCAACACCAGTACCACCAGCACCAACACCAGTACCAGTACCACCAGCACCAGTACCAACAGCACCAACACCAGTACCACCAGCACCAACACCAGTACCACCAGCACCAGTACCAACAGCACCAGCACCAATATCAACAGCACCAACACCAGTACCACCATCACCAACACCAGTACCAACACCAGTACCACCAACACCAGTACCAACACCAGTACCAACAGCACCAGTACCAACAGCACCAGTACCAACAGCACCAGTACCAACACCAGTACCAACAGCACCAACACCAGTACCACCAGCACCAGTACCACCAGCACCAACACCAGTACCAACACCAGTACCACCAACAGCAGTACCAACAACACCAACACCAGTACCAACAGCACCAACACCAGTACCAACAGCACCAACACCAGTACCACCAGCACCAGTACCAGCAGCACCAACACCAGTACCACCAGCACCAACACCAGTACCACCAGCACCAACACCAGTACCACCAGCACCAGTACCAACAGCACCAACACCAGTACCACCAGCACCAACACCAGTACGACCAGCACCAGTACCAACAGCACCAGCACCAATACCAACAGCACCAACACCAGTACCACCAACACAAGTATCACCAGCACCAACATCAGTATCAACACCAGTACCACCAACACCAGTACCAACACCAGTACCAACAGCACCAGTACCAACACCAGCACCAACACCAGTACCAACAGCACCAACACCAGTACCACCAGCACCAACACCAGTACCAACACCAGTACCACCAGCACCAACACCAGTACCAACAGCACAAGTACCAACAGCACCAGTACCAACAGCACCAGTACCAACACCAGCACCAACACAAGTACCAACAGCACCAACACCAGTACTAACAGCACCAACATCAGTACCAACAGCACCAACACCAGTACGAACAGCACCAACACCAGCACCAACACCAGTACCACCAGCACCAACACCAGTACCACCAGCACCAACACCAGTACCACCAGCA
Organism: Procambarus clarkii; assembly: GCF_040958095.1. NCBI lineage: Eukaryota > Metazoa > Arthropoda > Malacostraca > Decapoda > Cambaridae > Procambarus > Procambarus clarkii. Next base: position 45,992,441 of record NC_091177.1, read on the forward strand.
CCAACACCAGTATCACCAGCACCAACACCAGTACCACCAGCACCAACACCAGTACCACCAGCACCAACACCAGTACCACCAGCACCAACACCAGCACCAACACCAGTACCACCAGCACCAACACCAGTACCACCTGTTGGAAATTTCCAACACTAAATACAACACTGTTGTATTTTCATTAATTACTACTAATTCTACTAATCATTGTAGTGATTAAAATTAACCCAACGTAGAATTCACATGTACTAATAATTGCATCTGTACAGTAAGGCTAGAATTCTTACGTCACCCGACGCCAGAATTGCGTCAGATTTAATTGTAATAAACAGATTTATATCCAATGTGCCTGAGAATTGAATTTGATTCTCTATAATCAACGGCGTTCTGTGTGATAATTAATTACAGATAAACTGATCTCCAACTAGAGCCAAATAGAGCGTTTATAGTTATAGCTGTTATCTAGTAATAAAATTAACGTCACGCGTGAATGCCCCGGAGAGACATTAATTCTTCTCCAATGTACGTTTACTATCACAGAACTGGCAAATAATAATATTTAACTCTTCCAAATAATAAACCCGTCCTAACCCGAGCATTTCAAGCGCAACCGCGAGAAATGATAATATCCATAATAATAATTTGGTTAATAAACGCGGGACGCGGAGCGGGGCGAAGAAGACGCCAGTCCACGTGTTGAAGCGCTCACGAGCAGACCTGTTCACGTGGTGCTCACGAGGAGACGCCATTACCCAGCCACCAGGGTAAACGCTATCAAATCTCCAGAAGAAAGTCGCCACTGTGAGGTGTGAAGAACCTTGCAGACAATACCTTCACCTGGTGTCAGTGTCATTTACAGAACCTGTTAAATTTGGTTCTATGTAACTCTATGTGACCGGCCAGTGGAGCGCGTCATTATCTAGGATAGACAAGTTCAGAGCCTAGGACGCGACTTTCGGCAAGCTTTAACTTACACAGTGCCCATATTAGCTAAGTACCTTATCCTTGTTTGATGCATCAGATCGGGGGTGGGTTTATAGCTGGGTAGCTTGTCGTGACGACGTATAACAACAAAAAATCACAGGTCATTATCCCTCTCTTACCATTAATGTTAATTATTGAGCATAGTAATCCAGTAGTTTAAATTGTTGCTACTGGAAACATTTGTTTTGCAGCGTGTGTGAAGAATTCTCCGAGCTGTCATTTCCCATGTTAATCAACTCCTAGTGTTCCATGACGAGTCCAGGAGAATCAGAGGAAGCGTCGTGACTAACTTCTAAGGAATCGTCATTAAGCTAAGATTCCTTTGTATTCCTCTAATTTCTTATCTGTACTCTTTTACATGCAGAACTCTGTTCATTGGATTAACATGTGTTTATTATGATTATTATTATTCAAGTTCATGATCTATGTTCCCATTAATGATAACGATAATGATTTCATAAGTATTCATAGGATTAGATTATTATACATTGGATTAGTGAACGAACCACACTAGTTCCTGGACGTACTGAGTTCCAGTAATAACCCCCCAATGTAGGTGTTTGAGGTTTGATTCTTTTAATTATACAGCCCATTGATTATTTCAGTGATCATATTCTCTAGTATTTTATCCATAGTAACTGGTTCATCTAGGAATTATCTAATGATCATATTTTCTCAGTTTCCCTCTTTACTATAAAAGCGGGTGGTCCTTCGTAATTAATTTTACTATATTAATATTTAAATAATTAGAGTCAAGCCCCAAATGTCCCACACCACCAGCACCAACACCAGTACCACCAGCACCAACATCAGTACCAACACCAGTACCAACAGCACCAGCACCAGTACCAACAGCACCAACACCAGTACTACGAGCATCAACACCAGTACCAACAGCAGCAGCACCAGTACCAACAGCACCAACACCAGTACCAACAGCACCAACACCAGTACCAACACCAGTACCAACAGCACGAACACCAGTACCAACAGCACCAACACCAGTACCAACAGCACCAACACCAGTACCAACAGCACCAACACCAGTACCACCAGCACGAACACCAGTACCACCAGCACCAGTACCAACAGCACCAACACCAGTACCAACAGCACCAACACCAGTACCAACAGCACCAACACCAGTACCAACAGCACCAGTACCAACAGCACCAACACCAGTACCAACAGCACCAACACCAGTTCCAACAGCACCAACACCAGTACCAGCAGCACCATCACCAGTACCAACAGCACCAACACCAGTACCAACAGCACCAACACCAGTACCACCAGCACCAACACCAGTATCAACAGCACCAACACCAGTACCACCGGCACCAGTACCACCAGCACCAACACCAGTATCACCAGCACCAACACCAGTACCACCAGCACCAACACCAGTACCACCAGCACCAACACCAACACCAGTACTAACAGCACCAACACCAGTACCACCGGCACCAGTACCACCAGCACCAACACCAGTATCACCAGCACCAACACCAGTACCACCAGCACCAACACCAGTACCACCAGCACCAACACCAGCACCAACACCAGTACCACCAGCACCAACACCAGTACCACCAGCACCAACACCAGTACCACCTGTTGGAAATTTCCAACACTAAATACAACACTGTTGTATTTTCATTAATTACTACTAATTCTACTAATCATTGTAGTGATTAAAATTAACCCAACGTAGAATTCACATGTACTAATAATTGCATCTGTACAGTAAGGCTAGAATTCTTACGTCACCCGACGCCAGAATTGCGTCAGATTTAATTGTAATAAACAGATTTATATCCAATGTGCCTGAGAATTGAATTTGATTCTCTATAATCAACGGCGTTCTGTGTGATAATTAATTACAGATAAACTGATCTCCAACTAGAGCCAAATAGAGCGTTTATAGTTATAGCTGTTATCTAGTAATAAAATTAACGTCACGCGTGAATGCCCCGGAGAGACATTAATTCTTCTCCAATGTACGTTTACTATCACAGAACTGGCAAATAATAATATTTAACTCTTCCAAATAATAAACCCGTCCTAACCCGAGCATTTCAAGCGCAACCGCGAGAAATGATAATATCCATAATAATAATTTGGTTAATAAACGCGGGACGCGGAGCGGGGCGGAAGAAGACGCCAGTCCACGTGTTGAAGCGCTCACGAGCAGACCTGTTCACGTGGTGCTCACGAGGAGACGCCATTACCCAGCCACCAGGGTAAACGCTATCAAATCTCCAGAAGAAAGTCGCCACTGTGAGGTGTGAAGAACCTTGCAGACAATACCTTCACCTGGTGTCAGTGTCATTTACAGAACCTGTTAAATTTGGTTCTATGTAACTCTATGTGACCGGCCAGTGGAGCGCGTCATTATCTAGGATAGACAAGTTCAGAGCCTAGGACGCGACTTTCGGCAAGCTTTAACTTACACAGTGCCCATATTAGCTAAGTACCTTATCCTTGTTTGATGCATCAGATCGGGGGTGGGTTTATAGCTGGGTAGCTTGTCGTGACGACGTATAACAACAAAAAATCACAGGTCATTATCCCTCTCTTACCATTAATGTTAATTATTGAGCATAGTAATCCAGTAGTTTAAATTGTTGCTACTGGAAACATTTGTTTTGCAGCGTGTGTGAAGAATTCTCCGAGCTGTCATTTCCCATGTTAATCAACTCCTAGTGTTCCATGACGAGTCCAGGAGAATCAGAGGAAGCGTCGTGACTAACTTCTAAGGAATCGTCATTAAGCTAAGATTCCTTTGTATTCCTCTAATTTCTTATCTGTACTCTTTTACATGCAGAACTCTGTTCATTGGATTAACATGTGTTTATTATGATTATTATTATTCAAGTTCATGATCTATGTTCCCATTAATGATAACGATAATGATTTCATAAGTATTCATAGGATTAGATTATTATACATTGGATTAGTGAACGAACCACACTAGTTCCTGGACGTACTGAGTTCCAGTAATAACCCCCCAATGTAGGTGTTTGAGGTTTGATTCTTTTAATTATACAGCCCATTGATTATTTCAGTGATCATATTCTCTAGTATTTTATCCATAGTAACTGGTTCATCTAGGAATTATCTAATGATCATATTTTCTCAGTTTCCCTCTTTACTATAAAAGCGGGTGGTCCTTCGTAATTAATTTTACTATATTAATATTTAAATAATTAGAGTCAAGCCCCAAATGTCCCACACCACCAGCACCAACACCAGTACCACCAGCACCAACATCAGTACCAACACCAGTACCAACAGCACCAGCACCAGTACCAACAGCACCAACACCAGTACTACGAGCATCAACACCAGTACCAACAGCACCAGCACCAGTACCAACAGCACCAACACCAGTACCAACAGCACCAACACCAGTACCAACACCAGTACCAACAGCACCAACACCAGTACCAACAGCACCAACACCAGTACCAACAGCACCAACACCAGTACCAACAGCACCAACACCAGTACCACCAGCACGAACACCAGTACCACCAGCACCAGTACCAACAGCACCAACACCTGTACCAACAGCACCAACACCAGTACCAACAGCACCAACACCAGTACCAACAGAACCAACACCAGTACCAACAGCACCAACACCAGTACCAACAGCACCAACACCAGTACCAACAGCACCAACACCAGTACCAACAGCACCAACACCAGTACCAACAGCACCAACACCAGTTCCAACAGCACCAACACCAGTACCAGCAGCACCATCACCAGTACCAACAGCACCAACACCAGTACCACCAGCACCAACACCAGTATCAACAGCACCAACACCAGTACCACCGGCACCAGTACCACCAGCACCAACACCAGCACCAACACAAGTACCAACAGCACCAACACCAGTACTAACAGCACCAACACCAGTACCAACAGCACCAACACCAGTACCAACAGCACCAACACCAGTACCAACAGCACCAACACCAGTACCAAGAGCACCAACACCAGTACCAACAGCACCAACAGCACCAACACCATTACCACTAGCACCGGTACCACCAGCACGAACACCAGTACCAACAGAACCAACACCAGTACCAACAGAACCAACACCAGTACCAACAGCACCAACGCCAGTACCACCAGCACCAACAGCACCAACACCAGTACCAACAGCACCAACACCAGTACCAACAGCACCAACACCAGTACCAACAGCACCAACACCAGTACCAACAGCACCAACACCAGTACCACCAGCACCAACACCAGTACCAACACCAGTACCAACAGCACGAATACCAGTACCAACAGCACCAACACCAGTACCAACAGCACCAACTCCAGTACCAACAGCACCAACACCAGTACCAACAGCACCAACAGAAGTACCACTAACACCAACACAAGTACCACCAACTCCAACACCAGTACCACCAACACCAGTACCAACAGCACCAACACCAGTACCACCAGCACCAGTACCAACAGCAACAACACCAGTACCACCAGCACCAACACCAGTACCACCAGCACCAGTACTAACAGCACCAACACCAGTACCAACACCAGTACCACCAACACCAGTACCACCAACACCAGTACCAACAGCACCAACACCAGTACCAACAGCACCAACACCAGTACCAACAGCACCACCACCAGTACCACCGGCACCAGTACCACGGGCACCAGTACCACCAGCACGAACACCAGTACCAACAGCACCAACACCAGTTCCAACAGCACCAACACCAGTACCACCAGCACCAACAGCACCAGCACCAACAGCAATACCACCAGCACCAGTACCACCAGCACCAGTACCCCCAGCACCAACACCAGTACCAACACCAGTACCACCAACAGCAGTACCAACAACACCAACACCAGTACCAACAGCACCAACACCAGTACCAACAGCACCAACACCAGTACCAACAGCACCAACACCAGTACCACCAGCACCAGTACCAGCAGCACCAACACTAGTACCACCAGCACCAACACCAGTACCAGTACCACCAGCACCAGTACCAACAGCACCAACACCAGTACCACCAGCACCAACACCAGTACCAGTACCAACAGCACCAGCACCAATACCAACAGCACCAACACCAGTACCACCATCACCAACACCAGTACCAACACCAGTACCACCAACACCAGTACCAACACCAGTACCAACAGCACCAGTACCAACAGCACCAGTACCAACAGCACCAGTACCAACACCAGCACCAACACCAGTACCAACAGCACCAACACCAGTACCACCAGCACCAGTACCACCAGCACCAACACCAGTACCAACACCAGTACCACCAACAGCAGTACCAACAACACCAACACCAGTACCAACAGCACCAACACCAGTACCAACAGCACCAACACCAGTACCACCAGCACCAGTACCAGCAGCACCAACACCAGTACCACCAGCACCAACACCAGTACCACCAGCACCAACACCAGTACCACCAGCACCAGTACCAACAGCACCAACACCAGTACCACCAGCACCAACACCAGTACGACCAGCACCAGTACCAACAGCACCAGCACCAATACCAACAGCACCAACACCAGTACCACCAACACAAGTATCACCAGCACCAACATCAGTATCAACACCAGTACCACCAACACCAGTACCAACACCAGTACCAACAGCACCAGTACCAACACCAGCACCAACACCAGTACCAACAGCACCAACACCAGTACCACCAGCACCAACACCAGTACCAACACCAGTACCACCAGCACCAACACCAGTACCAACAGCACAAGTACCAACAGCACCAGTACCAACAGCACCAGTACCAACACCAGCACCAACACAAGTACCAACAGCACCAACACCAGTACTAACAGCACCAACATCAGTACCAACAGCACCAACACCAGTACGAACAGCACCAACACCAGCACCAACACCAGTACCACCAGCACCAACACCAGTACCACCAGCACCAACACCAGTACCACCAGCACCAACACCAGTATCACCAGCACCAACACCAGTACCACCAGCACCAACACCAGTACCACCAGCACCAACACCAGTACCACCAGCACCAACACCAGCACCAACACCAGTACCACCAGCACCATCACCAGTACCACCTGTTGGAAATTTCCAACACTAAATACAACACTGTTGTATTTTCATTAATTACTACTAATTCTACTAATCATTGTAGTGATTAAAATTAACCCAACGTAGAATTCACATGTACTAATAATTGCATCTGTACAGTAAGGCTAGAATTCTTACGTCACCCGACGCCAGAATTGCGTCAGATTTAATTGTAATAAACAGATTTATATCCAATGTGCCTGAGAATTGAATTTGATTCTCTATAATCAACGGCGTTCTGTGTGATAATTAATTACAGATAAACTGATCTCCAACTAGAGCCAAATAGAGCGTTTATAGTTATAGCTGTTATCTAGTAATAAAATTAACGTCACGCGTGAATGCCCCGGAGAGACATTAATTCTTCTCCAATGTACGTTTACTATCACAGAACTGGCAAATAATAATATTTAACTCTTCCAAATAATAAACCCGTCCTAACCCGAGCATTTCAAGCGCAACCGCGAGAAATGATAATATCCATAATAATAATTTGGTTAATAAACGCGGGACGCGGAGCGGGGCGAAGAAGACGCCAGTCCACGTGTTGAAGCGCTCACGAGCAGACCTGTTCACGTGGTGCTCACGAGGAGACGCCATTACCCAGCCACCAGGGTAAACGCTATCAAATCTCCAGAAGAAAGTCGCCACTGTGAGGTGTGAAGAACCTTGCAGACAATACCTTCACCTGGTGTCAGTGTCATTTACAGAACCTGTTAAATTTGGTTCTATGTAACTCTATGTGACCGGCCAGTGGAGCGCGTCATTATCTAGGATAGACAAGTTCAGAGCCTAGGACGCGACTTTCGGCAAGCTTTAACTTACACAGTGCCCATATTAGCTAAGTACCTTATCCTTGTTTGATGCATCAGATCGGGGGTGGGTTTATAGCTGGGTAGCTTGTCGTGACGACGTATAACAACAAAAAATCACAGGTCATTATCCCTCTCTTACCATTAATGTTAATTATTGAGCATAGTAATCCAGTAGTTTAAATTGTTGCTACTGGAAACATTTGTTTTGCAGCGTGTGTGAAGAATTCTCCGAGCTGTCATTTCCCATGTTAATCAACTCCTAGTGTTCCATGACGAGTCCAGGAGAATCAGAGGAAGCGTCGTGACTAACTTCTAAGGAATCGTCATTAAGCTAAGATTCCTTTGTATTCCTCTAATTTCTTATCTGTACTCTTTTACATGCAGAACTCTGTTCATTGGATTAACATGTGTTTATTATGATTATTATTATTCAAGTTCATGATCTATGTTCCCATTAATGATAACGATAATGATTTCATAAGTATTCATAGGATTAGATTATTATACATTGGATTAGTGAACGAACCACACTAGTTCCTGGACGTACTGAGTTCCAGTAATAACCCCCCAATGTAGGTGTTTGAGGTTTGATTCTTTTAATTATACAGCCCATTGATTATTTCAGTGATCATATTCTCTAGTATTTTATCCATAGTAACTGGTTCATCTAGGAATTATCTAATGATCATATTTTCTCAGTTTCCCTCTTTACTATAAAAGCGGGTGGTCCTTCGTAATTAATTTTACTATATTAATATTTAAATAATTAGAGTCAAGCCCCAAATGTCCCACACCACCAGCACCAACACCAGTACCACCAGCACCAACATCAGTACCAACACCAGTACCAACAGCACCAGCACCAGTACCAACAGCACCAACACCAGTACTACGAGCATCAACACCAGTACCAACAGCAGCAGCACCAGTACCAACAGCACCAACACCAGTACCAACAGCACCAACACCAGTACCAACACCAGTACCAACAGCACGAACACCAGTACCAACAGCACCAACACCAGTACCAACAGCACCAACACCAGTACCAACAGCACCAACACCAGTACCACCAGCACGAACACCAGTACCACCAGCACCAGTACCAACAGCACCAACACCAGTACCAACAGCACCAACACCAGTACCAACAGCACCAACACCAGTACCAACAGCACCAGTACCAACAGCACCAACACCAGTACCAACAGCACCAACACCAGTTCCAACAGCACCAACACCAGTACCAGCAGCACCATCACCAGTACCAACAGCACCAACACCAGTACCAACAGCACCAACACCAGTACCACCAGCACCAACACCAGTATCAACAGCACCAACACCAGTACCACCGGCACCAGTACCACCAGCACCAACACCAGTACCAACACCAGTACCACCAGCACCAACACCAGTACCAACATCAGTACGACCAGCACCAACACCAGGACCACCAGCACCAACACCAGTACCACCAGCACCAGTACCAACAGCACCATCAGAAGTACCACTAACACCAACACCAGTACCACCAACTCCAACACCAGTACCACCAACACCAGTACCAACAGCACCAACACCAGTACCACCAGCACCAGTACCAACAGCAACAACACCAGTACCACCAGCACCAACACCAGTACCACCAGCACCAGTACCAACAGCACCAACACCAGTACCAACACCAGTACCACCAACACCAGTACCAACAGCACCAACACCAGTACCAACAGCACCAACACCAGTACCAACAGCACCAACACCAGTACCAACAGCACCAACACCAGTACCAACAGCACCAACACCAGTACCAACAGCACCACCACCAGTACCACCGGCACCAGTACCACCAGCACGAACACCAGTACCAACCGCACCAACACCAGTACCAACACCAGTACCACCAGCACCAACAGCACCAGCACCAACAGCACCAACAGCAGTACCACCAGCACCAGTACCACCAGCACCAGTACCACCAGCACCAACACCAGTACCAACACCAGTACCACCAACAGCAGTACCAACAACACCAACACTAGTACCAACAGCACCAACACCAGTACCAACAGCACCAACACCAGTACCAACAGCACCAACACCAGTACCACCAGCACCAGTACCAGCAGCACCAACACCAGTACCACCAGCACCAACACCAGTACCACCAGCACCAACACCAGTACCACCAGCACCAGTACCAACAGCACCAACACCAGTACCACCAGCACCAACACCAGTACCACCAGCACCAGTACCAACAGCACCAGCACCAATACCAACAGCACCAACACCAGTACCACCAGCACCAACACCAGTACCAACACCAGTACCACCAGCACCAGTACCAACAGCACCAACACCAGTACCAACAGCACCAACACCAGTACCAACACCAGTACCACCAACACCAGTACCAACACCAGTACCAACAGCACCAACACCAGTACCAACAGCACCAACACCAGTACCAACAGCACCAACACCAGTACCACCAGCACCAACACCAGTACCAACACCAGTACCAACAGCACGAATACCAGTACCAACAGCACCAACACCAGTACCAACAGCACCAACACCAGTACCAACAGCACCATCACCAGTACCACCAGCACCAACACCAGTACCACCAGCACCAGCACCAGTACCAACACCAGTACCACCAGCACCAGTACCAACAGCACCAACACCAGTACCACCAGCACCAACACCAGTACCAACAGCACCAACACCAGTACCACCAGCACCAACACCAGTACCAACAGCACCAACACCAGTACCACCAACACCAACACCAGTACCACAAACACCAAAACCAGTACCACCAGCACCAGTACCAACAGCACCAACACCAGTACCACCAACACCAACACCAGTACCACCAACACGAACACCAATACCACTAGCACCAGTACCAACAGCACCAACACCAGTAGCACCAGCACCAACACCAGTACCACCAGCACCAGTATCAACAGCACCAGCACCAGTACCAACAGCACCAACACCAGTACCACCAACAGCAACACCAGTACCACAAGCACCAACACCAGTACCACCAGCACCAACACCAGTACCATCAGCACCAGCACCAACAGCACCAGCACTTGTACCACCAGCACCAACAATAGTACCACCAGCACCAGTACCAACAGCACCAGCACCAGTACCAACAGCACCAACACCAGTACCACCAGCACCAACACCAGTACCAACACCAGTACCACCAACACCAGTACCAACAACACCAACACCAGTACCAACAGCACCAACACCAGTACCAACAGCACCAACACCAGTACCCACAGCACCAACACCAGTACCACCAGCACCAACACCAGTACCACCAGCATTAACACCAGTACCAACACCAGTACCACCAGCACGAATACCAACACCAACACCAGTACCTACACCAGTACCACCAGCACCAACACCAGTACCAACACCAGTACCAACACCAGTACCAGCACCCGTACCAACAGCACCAACACCAGTACCACCAGCACCAACACCAGCACAAGTACCAACACCAACACCAGTACCAACAGCACCAACACCAGTACCACCAGCATCAACACCAGTACCAACTGCACCAACACCAGTACCAACACCAGTACCACCAGCACCAACACCAGCACCAGTAACACCAGCACCAGTACCAACAGCATCAACACCAGTACCAAAAGCACCAACACCAGTACCAACACCAGTACCACCAGCACCAACACCAGTACCACCAGCACCAACACCAGCACCAACACCAGTACCAACAGCACCAACACCAGCACCAACACCAGTACCACTAGCACCAATACCAGTACCAACACCAGTACCACTAGCACCAACACCAGTAAAACCAGCACCAGCACCAACACCAGTACCACCAGCACCAACACCAGCACCAACACCAGCACCAACACCAGTACCACCAGCACCAACACCAGTACCACCAGCACCAACACCAGTACCACCAGCACCAACACCAGTACCACCAGCACCAACACCAGTACCACCAGCACCAACACCAGCACCAACACCAGTACCACAAGCACCAACACCAGCACCAACACTAGTACCACCAGCACCAACACCAGTACCACCAGCACCAACACCAGTACCACCAGCACCAACATCAGTACCAACACCAGTACCAACAGCACCAGCACCAGTACCAACAGCACCAACACCAGTACCACGAGCATCAACACCAGTACCAACAGCATCAGCACCAGTACCAACAGCACCAACACCAGTACCAACAGCACCAATACCAGTACCAACACCAGTACCAACAGCACGAACACCAGTACCAACAGCACCAACACCAGTACCAACAGCACCAACAGCACCAACACCAGTACCAACAGCACCAACACCAGTACCAACAGCACCAACACCAGTACCACCAGCACCAGTACCAACAGCACCAGTACCAACAGCACCAACACCAGTACCAACAGCACCAACACCAGTACCAACAGCACCAACACCAGTACCAACAGCACCAACACCAGTACCAACAGCACCAACGCCAGTTCCAACAGCACCAACACCAGTACCAACAGCACCAACACCAGTACCACTAGCACCAACACCAGTACCACCAGCACCAACACCAGTACCACCAGCACCAACACCAGTACCAACATCACCAACACCAGTACCACCAGCACCAACACCAGTACCAACACCAGTATCACCAGCACCCGTACCATTAGCACCAACACCAGTACCAACAGCACCAACACCAGTAACAACAGCACCAACACCAGTACCACCAGCACCAACACCAGTACCACCAGCACCAACACCAGTACCAACACCAGTACCACCAGCACCATCACCAGTACCACCAGCACTAACACCTGTGCCAACACCAGTACCACCAACACCAGTACTAACAGCACCAACACCAGTACCAACAGCACCATCACCAGTACCAACAGCACCAACACCAGTACCAACAGCACCAGTACCACCAGCACCAACACCAGTACCAACAGCACCAACACCAGTACCACCAGCACCAACACCAGTACCACCAGCACCAACACCAGTACCACCAGCACCAGTACCAACAGCATCAACACCAACAGCACCAGCAGCAACAGCACCAACACCAACAGCACCAGTACCAACAGCACCAGTACTAACAGCACCAACACCAAGAGCATCAGTACCAACAGCATCATCACCAACAGCACCAGCACCAGCACCAACAACACCAGCACCAACAGCACCAGCACCAACTGCACCAACAGCACCAGCACCACCAGCACAAACAGCACCAGCACCAACAGCACCAACAACACCAGCTCCAACAGCACCGGTACCAACAGCACCAACAGCAACAGCACCAACACCAACAGCACAAGAGCATCAGTACCAACAGCACCAGCACCAACAGCACCAGTACCAACAGCACCAACAACACCAGCTCCAACAGCACCAGTACCAACAGCACCAACAACACCAGCTCCAACAGCACCAGCACAACAGCACCAGTACCATCAGCACCAGTACCAACAGCACCAGCACCAACAGCACCAGTACCAACAGCACCAGCACCAACAACACCAGTACCAACAGCACCAGTACCAACAGCACCAGTACCAACAGCACCACCACCAACAGCACCAGTACCAACAGCACCAGCACCAGTACCACCAGCACCAACACCAGTACCAACACCAGTACCAACAGCACGAATACCAGTACCAACAGCACCAACACCAGTACCAACAGCACCAACACCAGTACCAACAGCACCATCACCAGTACCACCAGCACCAACACCAGTACCACCAGCACCAGCACCAGTACCAACACCAGTACCACCAGCACCAGTACCAACAGCACCAACACCAGTACCACCAGCACCAACACCAGTACCAACAGCACCAACACCAGTACCACCAGCACCAACACCAGTACCAACAGCACCAACACCAGTACCACCAACACCAACACCAGTACCACAAACACCAAAACCAGTACCACCAGCACCAGTACCAACAGCACCAACACCAGTACCACCAACACCAACACCAGTACCACCAACACGAACACCAATACCACTAGCACCAGTACCAACAGCACCAACACCAGTAGCACCAGCACCAACACCAGTACCACCAGCACCAGTATCAACAGCACCAGCACCAGTACCAACAGCACCAACACCAGTACCACCAACAGCAACACCAGTACCACAAGCACCAACACCAGTACCACCAGCACCAACACCAGTACCATCAGCACCAGCACCAACAGCACCAGCACTTGTACCACCAGCACCAACAATAGTACCACCAGCACCAGTACCAACAGCACCAGCACCAGTACCAACAGCACCAACACCAGTACCACCAGCACCAACACCAGTACCAACACCAGTACCACCAACACCAGTACCAACAACACCAACACCAGTACCAACAGCACCAACACCAGTACCAACAGCACCAACACCAGTACCCACAGCACCAACACCAGTACCACCAGCACCAACACCAGTACCACCAGCATTAACACCAGTACCAACACCAGTACCACCAGCACGAATACCAGCACCAACACCAGTACCTACACCAGTACCACCATCACCAACACCAGTACCAACACCAGTACCAGCACCCGTACCAACAGCACCAACACCAGTACCACCAGCACCAGCACAAGTACCAACACCAACACCAGTACCAACAGCACCAACACCAGTACCACCAGCATCAACACCAGTACCAACTGCACCAACACCAGTACCAACACCAGTACCACCAGCACCAGCACCAGTAACACCAGCACCAGTACCAACAGCATCAACACCAGTACCAAAAGCACCAACACCAGTACCAACACCAGTACCACCAGCACCAACACCAGTACCACCAGCACCAACACCAGCACCAACACCAGTACCAACAGCACCAACACCAGCACCAACACCAGTACCACTAGCACCAACACCAGTACCAACACCAGTACCACTAGCACCAACACCAGTACCACCAGCACCAGCACCAACACCAGTACCACCAGCACCAACACCAACACCAGCACCAACACCAGCACCAACACCAGTACCACCAGCACCAACACCAGTACCACCAGCACCAACACCAGTACCACCAGCACCAACACCAGTACCACCAGCACCAACACCAGTACCACCAGCACCAACACCAGCACCAACACCAGTACCACAAGCACCAACACCAGCACCAACACTAGTACCACCAGCACCAACACCAGTACCACCAGCACCAACACCAGTACCACCAGCACCAACATCAGTACCAACACCAGTACCAACAGCACCAGCACCAGTACCAACAGCACCAACACCAGTACCACGAGCATCAACACCAGTACCAACAGCACCAGCACCAGTACCAACAGCACCAACACCAGTACCAACAGCACCAATACCAGTACCAACACCAGTACCAACAGCACGAACACCAGTACCAACAGCACCAACACCAGTACCAACACCAGTACCAACAGCACCAACACCAGTACCAACAGCACCAACACCAGTACCACCAGCACCAGTACCAACAGCACCAGTACCAACAGCACCAACACCAGTACCAACAGCACCAACACCAGTACCAACAGCACCAACACCAGTACCAACAGCACCAACACCAGTACCAACAGCACCAACACCAGTACCAACAGCACCAACGCCAGTTCCAACAGCACCAACACCAGTACCAACAGCACCAACACCAGTACCACTAGCACCAACACCAGTACCACCAGCACCAACACCAGTACCACCAGCACCAACACCAGTACCAACATCACCAACACCAGTACCACCAGCACCAACACCAGTACCAACACCAGTATCACCAGCACCCGTACCATTAGCACCAACACCAGTACCAACAGCACCAACACCAGTAACAACAGCACCAACACCAGTACCACCAGCACCAACACCAGTACCACCAGCACCAACACCAGTACCAACACCAGTACCACCAGCACCATCACCAGTACCACCAGCACTAACACCAGTGCCAACACCAGTACCACCAACACCAGTACTAACAGCACCAACACCAGTACCAACAGCACCATCACCAGTACCAACAGCACCAACACCAGTACCAACAGCACCAGTACCACCAGCACCAACACCAGTACCAACAGCACCAACACCAGTACCACCAGCACCAACACCAGTACCACCAGCACCAACACCAGTACCACCAGCACCAGTACCAACAGCATCAACACCAACAGCACCAGCAGCAACAGCACCAACACCAACAGCACCAGTACCAACAGCACCAGTACTAACAGCACCAACACCAAGAGCATCAGTACCAACAGCATCATCACCAACAGCACCAGCACCAGCACCAACAACACCAGCACCAACAGCACCAGCACCAACTGCACCAACAGCACCAGCACCACCAGCACAAACAGCACCAGCACCAACAGCACCAACAACACCAGCTCCAACAGCACCGGTACCAACAGCACCAACAGCAACAGCACCAACACCAACAGCACAAGAGCATCAGTACCAACAGCACCAGCACCAACAGCACCAGTACCAACAGCACCAACAACACCAGCTCCAACAGCACCATTACCAACAGCACCAACAACACCAGCTCCAACAGCACCAGCACAACAGCACCAGTACCATCAGCACCAGTACCAACAGCACCAGCACCAACAGCACCAGTACCAACAGCACCAGCACCAACAACACCAGTACCAACAGCACCAGTACCAACAGCACCACCACCAACAGCACCAGTACCAACAGCACCAGCACCAACAACACTAGTACCAACAGCACCAGTACCAACAGCACCAGTACCAACAGCACCAGCACCACCAGCACCAGTACCAACAGCACCAGTACCAACAGCACCAGCACCAACAGCACCAGTACCAACAGCACCAGCACCAACAACACCAGTACCAACAGCACCAGTACCAACAGCACCAGTACCAACAGCACCAGTACCAACAGCACCAGCACCAACTGCACCAGTACCAACAGCACCAGCACCAACAGCACCAGTACCAACAGCACCAGTACCAACAACACCAGCACCAACAGCACCAGCACCAACAGCACCAGTACCAACAGCACCAGTACCAACAGCACCAGTACCAACAGCACCAGCACCAACAACACCAGCACCAACATCACCAGCACCAACAGCACCAGTACCAACAGCACCAGCACCAACAGCACCAGTACCAACAGCACCAGCACCAAAAACACCAGTCCCAACAGCACCAGCACCAACAGCACCAGTACCAACAGCACCAGTACCAACAGCACCAGCACCAACAGCACCAGTACCAACAGCACCAACAACACCAGTACCAACAGCACCAGCACCAACAGCACCAGCACTATCAACACCAGTACCAACAGCACCAGCACCAACAGCACCAGTACCAACAGCACCAGTACCAACAGCACCAGTACCAACAGCACCAGCACCAACAGCACCAGTACCAACAGCACCAACACCAGTACCACCAGCACCAGTACCAACAGCACCAGCACCAATACCAACAGCACCAACACCAGTACCACCATCACCAACACCAGTACCAACACCAGTACCAACACCAGTACCAACAGCACCAGTACCAACAGCACCAGTACCAACACCAGCACCAACACCAGTACCAACAGCACCAACACCAGTACCACCAGCACCAGTACCACCAGCACCAACACCAGTACCAACACCAGTACCACCAACAGCAGTACCAACAACACCAACACCAGTACCAACAGCACCAACACCAGTACCAACAGCACCAACACCAGTACCACCAGCACCAGTACCAGCAGCACCAACACCAGTACCACCAGCACCAACACCAGTACCACCAGCACCAACACCAGTACCACCAGCACCAGTACCAACACCAGTACCACCAGCACCAACACCAGTACGACCAGCACCAGTACCAACAGCACCAGCACCAATACCAACAGCACCAACACCAGTACCACCAACACAAGTACCACCAGCACCAACACCAGTATCAACACCAGTACCACCAACACCAGTACCAACAGCACCAACACCAGTACCAACAGTACCAGTACCAACAGCACCAGTACCAACACCAGTACCAACAGCACCAACACCAGTACCACCAGCACCAGTACCACCAGCACCAACACCAGTACCAACACCAGTACCACCAGCACCAACACCAGTACCAACAGCACCAGTACCAACAGCACCAGTACCAACAGCACCAGTACCAACACCAGCACCAACACAAGTACCAACAGCACCAACACCAGTACTAACAGCACCAACACCAGTACCAACAGCACCAACACCAGTACGAACAGCACCAACACCAGCACCAACACCAGTACCACCAGCACCAACACCAGTACCACCAGCACCAACACCAGTACCACCAGCACCAACACCAGTATCACCAGCACCAACACCAACACCAGTACCACCAGCACCAACACCAGTACCACCAGCACCAACACCAACACCAGTACCACCAGCACCAACACCAACACCAACACCAGTACCACCAGCACCAACACCAGTACCACCTGTTGGAAATTTCCAACACTAAATACAACACTGTTGTATTTTCATTAATTACTACTAATTCTACTAATCATTGTAGTGATTAAAATTAACCCAACGTAGAATTCACATGTACTAATAATTGCATCTGTACAGTAAGGCTAGAATTCTTACGTCACCCGACGCCAGTATTGCGTCAGATTTAATTGTAATAAACAGATTTATATCCAATGTGCCTGAGAATTGAATTTGATTCTCTATAATCAACGGCGTTCTGTGTGATAATTAATTACAGATAAACTGATCTCCAACTAGAGCCAAATAGAGCGTTTATAGTTATAGCTGTTATCTAGTAATAAAATTAACGTCACGCGTGAATGCCCCGGAGAGACATTAATTCTTCTCCAATGTACGTTTACTATCACAGAACTGGCAAATAATAATATTTAACTCTTCCAAATAATAAACCCGTCCTAACCCGAGCATTTCAAGCGCAACCGCGAGAAATGATAATATCCATAATAATAATTTGGTTAATAAACGCGGGACGGAAGAAGACGCCAGTCCACGTGTTGAAGCGCTCACGAGCAGACCTGTTCACGTGGTGCTCACGAGGAGACGCCATTACCCAGCCACCAGGGTAAACGCTATCAAATCTCCAGAAGAAAGTCGCCACTGTGAGGTGTGAAGAACCTTGCAGACAATACCTTCACCTGGTGTCAGTGTCATTTACAGAACCTGTTAAATTTGGTTCTATGTAACTCTATGTGACCGGCCAGTGGAGCGCGTCATTATCTAGGATAGACAAGTTCAGAGCCTAGGACGCGACTTTCGGCAAGCTTTAACTTACACAGTGCCCATATTAGCTAAGTACCTTATCCTTGTTTGATGCATCAGATCGGGGGTGGGTTTATAGCTGGGTAGCTTGTCGTGACGACGTATAACAACAAAAAATCACAGGTCATTATCCCTCTCTTACCATTAATGTTAATTATTGAGCATAGTAATCCAGTAGTTTAAATTGTTGCTACTGGAAACATTTGTTTTGCAGCGTGTATGAAGAATTCTCCGAGCTGTCATTTCCCATGTTAATCAACTCCTAGTGTTCCATGACGAGTCCAGGAGAATCAGAGGAAGCGTCGTGACTAACTTCTAAGGAATCGTCATTAAGCTAAGATTCCTTTGTATTCCTCTAATTTCTTATCTGTACTCTTTTACATGCAGAACTCTGTTCATTGGATTAACATGTGTTTATTATGATTATTATTATTCAAGTTCATGATCTATGTTCCCATTAATGATAACGATAATGATTTCATAAGTATTCATAGGATTAGATTATTATACATTGGATTAGTGAACGAACCACACTAGTTCCTGGACGTACTGAGTTCCAGTAATAACCCCCCAATGTAGGTGTTTGAGGTTTGATTCTTTTAATTATACAGCCCATTGATTATTTCAGTGATCATATTCTCTAGTATTTTATCCATAGTAACTGGTTCATCTAGGAATTATCTAATGATCATATTTTCTCAGTTTCCCTCTTTACTATAAAAGCGGGTGGTCCTTCGTAATTAATTTTACTATATTAATATTTAAATAATTAGAGTCAAGCCCCAAATGTCCCACACCACCAGCACCAACACCAGTACCACCAGCACCAACATCAGTACCAACACCAGTACCAACAGCACCAGCACCAGTACCAACAGCACCAACACCAGTACTACGAGCATCAACACCAGTACCAACAGTACCAGCACCAGTACCAACAGCACCAACACCAGTACCAACAGCACCAACACCAGTACCAACACCAGTACCAACAGCACGAACACCAGTACCAACAGCACCAACACCAGTACCAACAGCACCAACACCAGTACCAACAGCACCAACACCAGTACCACCAGCACGAACACCAGTACCATCAGCACCAGTACCAACAGCACCAACACCAGTACCAACAGCACCAACACCAGTACCAACAGCACCAACACCAGTACCAACAGCACCAACACCAGTACCAACAGCACCAACACCAGTACCAACAGCACCAACACCAGTTCCAACAGCACCAACACCAGTACCAGCAGCACCATCACCAGTACCAACAGCACCAACACCAGTACCAACAGCACCAACACCAGTACCACCAGCACCAACACCAGTATCAACAGCACCAACACCAGTACCACCGGCACCAGTACCACCAGCACCAACACCAGTACCAACACCAGTACCACCAGCACCAACACCAGTACCAACATCAGTACGACCAGCACCAACACCAGGACCACCAGCACCAACACCAGTACCACCAGCACCAGTACCAACAGCACCAACACCAGTACCACCAGCACCAACACCAGTACCAACAGCACCAACACCAGTACCACCAACACCAACACCAGTACCACCAACACCAACACCAGTACCACCAACACCAGTACCAACAGCACCAACAGAAGTACCACTAACACCAACACCAGTACCACCAACTCCAACACCAGTACCACCAACACCAGTACCAACAGCACCAACACCAGTACCACCAGCACCAGTACCAACAGCAACAACACCAGTACCACCAGCACCAACACCAGTACCACCAGCACCAGTACCAACAGCACCAACACCAGTACCAACACCAGTACCACCAACACCAGTACCAACAGCACCAACACCAGTACCAACAGCACCAACACCAGTACCAACAGCACCAACACCAGTACCAACAGCACCAACACCAGTACCAACAGCACCAACACCAGTACCAACAGCACCACCACCAGTACCACCGGCACCAGTACCACCAGTACCAACAGCACCAACACCAGTACCAACAGCACCACCACCAGTACCACCGGCACCAGTACCACCAGCACGAACACCAGTACCAACCGCACCAACACCAGTACCAACAGCACCAACACCAGTACCACCAGCACCAACAGCACCAGCACCAACAGCACCAACAACAGTACCACCAGCACCAGTACCACCAGCACCAGTACCACCAGCACCAACACCAGTACCAACACCAGTACCACCAACAGCAGTACCAACAACACCAACACTAGTACCAACAGCACCAACACCAGTACCAACAGCACCAACACCAGTACCAACAGCACCAACACCAGTACCACCAGCACCAGTACCAGCAGCACCAACACCAGTACCACCAGCACCAACACCAGTACCACCAGCACCAACACCAGTACCACCAGCACCAGTACCAACAGCACCAACACCAGTACCACCAGCACCAACACCAGTACCACCAGCACCAGTACCAACAGCACCAGCACCAATACCAACAGCACCAACACCAGTACCACCAGCACCAACACCACTACCAACACCAGTACCACCAGCACCAGTACCAACAGCACCAACACCAGTACCAACAGCACCAACACCAGTACCACCAGCACCAGTACCAACAGCAACAACACCAGTACCACCAGCACCAACACCAGTACCACCAGCACCAGTACCAACAGCACCAACACCAGTACCAACACCAGTACCACCAACACCAGTACCAACAGCACCAACACCAGTACCAACAGCACCAACACCAGTACCAACAGCACCAACACCAGTACCAACAGCACCATCACCAGTACCACCAGCACCAACACCAGTACCACCAGCACCAGCACCAGTACCAACACCAGTACCACCAGCACCAGTACCAACAGCACCAACACCAGTACCACCAGCACCAACACCAGTACCAACACCAGTACCAACAGCACGAATACCAGTACCAACAGCACCAACACCAGTACCAACAGCACCAACACCAGTACCAACAGCACCATCACCAGTACCACCAGCACCAACACCAGTACCACCAGCACCAGCACCAGTACCAACACCAGTACCACCAGCACCAGTACCAACAGCACCAACACCAGTACCACCAGCACCAACACCAGTACCAACAGCACCAACACCAGTACCACCAGCACCAACACCAGTACCAACAGCACCAACACCAGTACCACCAACACCAACACCAGTACCACCAACACCAAAACCAGTACCACCAGCACCAGTACCAACAGCACGAACACCAGTACCACCAACACCAACACCAGTACCACCAACACGAACACCAATACCACTAGCACCAGTACCAACAGCACCAACACCAGTAGCACCAGCACCAACACCAGTACCACCAGCACCAGTATCAACAGCACCAGCACCAGTACCAACAGCACCAACACCAGTACCACCAACAGCAACACCAGTACCACAAGCACCAACACCAGTACCACCAGCACCAACACCAGTACCATCAGCACCAGCACCAACAGCACCAGCACTTGTACCACCAGCACCAACAATAGTACCACCAGCACCAGTACCAACAGCACCAGCACCAGTACCAACAGCACCAACACCAGTACCACCAGCACCAACACCAGTACCAACACCAGTACCACCAACACCAGTACCAACAACACCAACACCAGTACCAACAGCACCAACACCAACAGCACCAACACCAGTACCCACAGCACCAGCACCAGTACCAACAGCACCAACACCAGTACCACCAGCACCAACACCAGTACCAACACCAGTACCACCAACACCAGTACCAACAACACCAACACCAGTACCAACAGCACCAACACCAGTACCCACAGCACCAACACCAGTACCACCAGCACCAACACCAGTACCACCAGCATTAACACCAGTACCAACACCAGTACCACCAGCACGAACACCAGCACCAACACCAGTACCTACACCAGTACCACCAGCACCAACACCAGTACCAACACCAGTACCAACACCAGTACCAGCACCCGTACCAACAGCACCAACACCAGTACCACCAGCACCAACACCAGCACAAGTACCAACACCAACACCAGTACCAACAGCACCAACACCAGTACCACCAGCATCAACACCAGTACCAACTGCACCAACACCAGTACCAACACCAGTACCACCAGCACCAACACCAGCACCAGCACCAGTAACACCAGCACCAGTACCAACAGCATCAACACCAGTACCAAAAGCACCAACACCAGTACCAACACCAGTACCACCAGCACCAACACCAGTACCACCAGCACCAACACCAGCACCAACACCAGTACCAACAGCACCAACACCAGTACCACTAGCACCAACACCAGTACCACCAGCACCAGCACCAACACCAGTACCACCAGCACCAACACCAGCACCATCACCAGCACCAACACCAGCACCAACACCAGTACCACCAGCACCAACACCAGTACCACTAGCACCAACACCAGTACCACCAGCACCAACACCAGTACCACCAGCACCAACACCAGTACCACCAGCACCAACACCAGCACCAACACCAGTACCACAAGCACCAACACCAGCACCAACACTAGTACCACCAGCACCAACACTAGTACCACCAGCACCAACACCAGTACCACCAGCACCAACATCAGTACCAACACCAGTACCAACAGCACCAGCACCAGTACCAACAGCACCAACACCAGTACCACGAGCATCAACACCAGTACCAACAGCACCAGCACCAGTACCAACAGCACCAACACCAGTACCAACAGCACCAATACCAGTACTAACACCAGTACCAACAGCACGAACACCAGTACCAACAGCACCAACACCCGTACCAACAGCCCCAACACCAGTACCAACAGCACCAACACCAGTACCACCAGCACCAGTACCAACAGCACCAGTACCAACAGCACCAACACCAGTACCAACAGCACCAACACCAGTACCAACAGCACCAACACCAGTACCAACAGCCCCAACATCAGTACCAACAGCACCAACACCAGTTCCAACAGCACCAACACCAGTACCAACAGCACCAACACCAGTACCACTAGCACCAACACCAGTACCACCAGCACCAACACCAGTACCACCAGCACCAACACCAGTACCAACATCACCAACACCAGTACCACCAGCACCAATACCAGTACCACCAGCACCAACACCAGTACCAACACCAGTATCACCAGCACCCGTACCATTAGCACCAACACCAGTACCAACAGCACCAACACCAGTAACAACAGCACCAACACCAGTACCACCAGCACCAACACCAGTACCACCAGCACCAACACCAGTACCAACACCAGTACCACCAGCACCATCACCAGTACCACCAGCACTAACACCAGTGTCAACACCAGTACCACCAACACCAGTACTAACAGCACCAACACCAGTACCAACAGCACCATCACCAGTACCAACAGCACCAGTACCACCAGCACCAACACCAGTACCAACAGCACCAACACCAGTACCACCAGCACCAACACCAGTACCACCAGCACCAACACCAGTACCACCAGCACCAGTACCAACAGCATCAACACCAACAGCACCAGCAGCAACAGCACCAACACCAACAGCACCAGTACCAACAGCACCAGTACTAACAGCACCAACACCAAGAGCATCAGTACCAACAGCATCATCACCAACAGCACCAGCACCAGCACCAACAACACCAGCACCAACAGCACCAGCACCAACTGCACCAACAGCACCAGCACCAGCAGCACCAGCACAAACAGCACCAGCACCAATAGCACCAGCAACACCAGCTCCAACAGCACCGGTACCAACAGCACCAACAACAACAGCACCAACACCAACAGCACAAGAGCATCAGTACCAACAGCACCAGCACCAACAGCACCAGTACCAACAGCACCAACAACACCAGCTCCAACAGCACCAGTACCAATAGCA
Source organism: Procambarus clarkii (assembly GCF_040958095.1). Taxonomy (NCBI): domain Eukaryota; kingdom Metazoa; phylum Arthropoda; class Malacostraca; order Decapoda; family Cambaridae; genus Procambarus; species Procambarus clarkii. The sequence continues at coordinate 46,017,742 of NC_091177.1, forward strand.
CCAACAACACCAGCTCCAACAGCACCAGCACAACAGCACCAGTACCAACAGCACCAGTACCAACAGCACCAGCACCAACTGCACCAGTACCAACAGCACCAGCACCAACAGCACCAGCACCAACAGCACCAGTACCAACAGCACCAGTACCAACAACACCAGCACCAACAGCACCAGCACCAACAGCACCAGTACCAACAGCACCAGCACCAACAGCACCAGTACCAACAGCACCAGCACCAACAACACCAGCACCAACATCACCAGCACCAACAGAACCAGTACCAACAGCACCAGCACCAACAGCACCAGTACCAACAGCACCAGCACCAAAAACACCAGTCCCAACAGCACCAGCACCAACAGCACCAGTACCAACAGCACCAGTACCAACAGCACCAGCACCAACAGCACCAGTACCAACAGCACCAGTACCAACAGCACCAGCGCCAACAACACCAGTACCAACAGCACCAGCACCAACAGCACCAGTACCAACAGCACCAGCACCATCAACACCAGTACCAACAGCACCAGCACCAACAGCACCAGTACCAACAGCACCAGTACCAACAGCACCAGTTCCAACAGCACCAGCATCAACAGCACCAGTACCAACAGCACCAACACCAGTACCAACAGCACCAACACCAGTACCAACAGCACCAACACCAGTACCAACAGCACCAACACCTGTACCAACAGCACCAACACCAGTTCCAACAGCACCAACACCAGTACCAGCAGCACCAACACCAGTACCAACAGCACCAACACCAGTACCAACAGCACCAACACCAGTACCACCAGCACCAACACCAGTACCACCAGCACCAACACCAGTACCACCAGCACCAACACCAGTACCAACATCACCAACACCAGTACCACCAGCACCAACACCGGTACCACAGGCACCAACACCAGTACCAACACCAGTATCACCAGCATCCGTACCACCAGCACCAACACCAGTACCAACAGCACCAACACCAGTAACAACAGCACAACACCAGTACCACCAGCACCAACACCAGTACCACCAGCACCAACACCAGTACCAACACCAGTACCACCAGCTCCAACACCAGTACCACCAGCACCAACACCAGTGCCAACACCAGTACCACCAACACCAGTACTAACAGCACCAACACCAGTACCAACAACACCATCACCAGTACCAACAGCACCAACACCAGTACCAACAGCACCAGTACCACCAGCACCAACACCAGTACCAACAGCACCAACACCAGTACCACCAGCATCAACACCAGTACCACCAGCACCAACACCAGTACCACCAGCACCAGTACCAACAGCATCAACACCAACAGCACCAGCAGCAACAGCACCAACACCAACAGCACCAGTACCAACAGCACCAGTACCAACAAAACCAACACCAACAGCACCAGCACCAACAGCACCAGCACCAACAGCACCAGCACCAACAACACCAGTACCAACAACACCAGTACCAACACCAACAGCATCATCACCAACAGCACCAGCACCAGCACCAACAGCACCAACAGCACCAGCACCAACAGCACCAGCACCAACAACACCAGCACCAGCACCAACAGCACCAACAGCACCAGCACCAACAGCACCAGTACCAACACCAACAGCATCATCACCAACAGCACCAGCACCAGCACCAACAGCACCAACAGCACCAGCACCAACAGCACCAGCACCAACAGCACCAGCACCAACAACACCAGCACCAACAACACCAGTACCAACAGCACCAGTATCAACAACACCAGTACCAACAGCACCAGCACAAACAGCACCAGCACCAACAACACCAGCTCCAACAACACCAGTACCAACAGCACCAGCAACACCAGCTCCAACAGCACCAGTACCAACAGCACCAACAACACCAGCTCCAACAGCACCAGCACATCAGCACCAGTACCAACAGCACCATAACCAACAGCACCAGTACCAACAGCACCAACAACACCAGCTCCAACAGCACCAGCACAACAGCACCAGTACCAACAGCACCAGTACCAACAGCACCAGCACCAACAGCACCAGTACCAACAGCACCAGCACCAACAACACCAGTACCAACAGCACCAGTACCAACAACACCAGCACCAACAGCACCAGCACCAACAGCACCAGTACCAACAGCTCCAGCACCAACAACACCAGTACCAACAACACCAGCTCCAACAGCACCAGCACAACAGCACCAGCACCAACAGCACCAGTACCAACAACACCAGTACCAACAACACCAGTACCAACAGCACCAGAACCAACAGCACCAGTACCAACAACACCAGTACCAACAACACCAGTACCAACAGCACCAGCACCATCAACACCAGTACCAACAGCACCAGTACCAACAACACCAGTACCAACAGCACCAGCACCAACAGCACCAGCACCAACAGCACCAGTACCAACAGCACCAGTACCAACAACACCAGTACCAACAGCACCAGTACCAACAACACCAGTTCCAACAGCACCAGCACCAAAAGCACCAGCACCAACAGCACCAGTACCAACAGCACCAGTACCAACAGCACCAGTACCAACAACACCAGTACCAATTGCACCAGCACCAACAGCACCAGTACCAACAGCACCAGCACCAACAACACCAGTACCAACAGCACCAGTACCAACAGCACCAGCAGCACCAGCAACAACAGCACCAGCACCAACAGCACCAGTACCAACAGCACCAGTACCAACAGCACCAGTACCAACAACACCAGTACCAATAGCACCAGCACCAACAGCACCAGTACCAATAGCACCAGCACCAACAACACCAGTACCAACAGCACCAGTACCAACAGCACCAGCACCAGCAGCACCAGTACCAACAACACCAGTACCAACAACACCAGTACCAACAACACCAGTACCAACAGCACCAGCACCAACAACACCAGTACCAACAACACCAGTACCAACAGCACCAGCACCAACAGCACCAGTACCAACAACACCAGTACCAACAACACCAGTACCAACAACACCAGTACCAACAGCACCAGCACCAACAGCACCAGCACCAACAGCACCAGTACCAACAGCACCAGACCCAACAGAACCAGTACCAACAACACCTGTACCAACAACACCAGTACCAACAACACCAGTACCAACAGCACCAGCACCAACAGCACCAGCACCAACAGCACCAGTACCAACAACACCAGTACCAACAACACCAGTACCAACAACACCAGTACCAACAGCACCAGCACCAACAGCACCAGTACCAACAGCACCAGTACCAACAGCACCAGTACCAACAACACCAGTACCAACAGCACCAGCACCAACAGCACCAGCACCAACAGCACCAGTACCAACAGCACCAGCACCAACAACACCAGTACCAACAGCACCAGTACCAACAGCACCAGTACCAACAACACCAGTACCAACAACACCAGTACCAACAGCACCAGTACCAACAGCACCAGCACCAACAACACCAGTACCAACAGTACCAGTACCAACAGCACCAGTACCAACAACACCAGTACCAACAACACCAGCACCAACAACACCAGTACCAACAGCACCAGTACCAACAACACCAGTACCAACAACACCAGTACCAACAGCACCAGTACCAACAGCACCAGCACCAACTGCACCAGTACCAACAGCACCAGCACCAACAGCACCAGCACCAACAGCACCAGTACCAACAGCACCAGTACCAACAACACCAGCACCAACAGCACCAGCACCAACAGCACCAGTACCAACAGCACCAGTACCAACAGCACCATTACCAACAGCACCAGCACCAACAACACCAGCACCAACATCACCAGCACCAACAGCACCAGTACCAACAGCACCAGCACCAACAGCACCAGTACCAACAGCACCAGCACCAAAAACACCAGTCCCAACAGCACCAGCACCAACAGCACCAGTACCAACAGCACCAGTACCAACAGCACCAGCACCAACAGCACCAGTACCAACAGCACCAGTACCAACAGCACCAGCGCCAACAACACCAGTACCAACAGCACCAGCACCAACAGCACCAGTACCAACAGCACCAGCACTATCAACACCAGTACCAACAGCACCAGCACTATCAACACCAGTGCCAACAGCACCAGCACCAACAACACCAGTACCAACAACACCAGCACCAACAGCACCAGCACCAACAGCACCAGTACCAACAGCACCAGTATCAACAACACCAGTAGTAAGAGCACCAGTACCAACAGCACCAGCACCAACAGCACCAGCGCCAACAGCACCAGTACCAACAGCACCAGCACCAACAACACCAGTACCAACAGTACCAGTACCAACAGCACCAGTACCAACAACACCAGTACCAACAACACCAGCACCAACAACACCAGTACCAACAGCACCAGTACCAACAACACCAGTACCAACAACACCAGTACCAACAGCACCAGTACCAACAGCACCAGCACCAACTGCACCAGTACCAACAGCACCAGCACCAACAGCACCAGCACCAACAGCACCAGTACCAACAGCACCAGTACCAACAACACCAGCACCAACAGCACCAGCACCAACAGCACCAGTACCAACAGCACCAGTACCAACAGCACCATTACCAACAGCACCAGCACCAACAACACCAGCACCAACATCACCAGCACCAACAGCACCAGTACCAACAGCACCAGCACCAACAGCACCAGTACCAACAGCACCAGCACCAAAAACACCAGTCCCAACAGCACCAGCACCAACAGCACCAGTACCAACAGCACCAGTACCAACAGCACCAGCACCAACAGCACCAGTACCAACAGCACCAGTACCAACAGCACCAGCGCCAACAACACCAGTACCAACAGCACCAGCACCAACAGCACCAGTACCAACAGCACCAGCACTATCAACACCAGTACCAACAGCACCAGCACCAACAGCACCAGTACCAACAGCACCAGTACCAACAGCACCAGTACCAACAGCACCAGCACCAACAGCACCAGTACCAACAGCACCAACACCAGTACCAACAGCACCAACACCAGTACCAACAGCACCAACACCAGTACCAACAGCACCAACACCTGTACCAACAGCACCAACACCAGTTCCAACAGCACCAACACCAGTACCAGCAGCACCAACACCAGTACCAACAGCACCATCACCAGTACCAACAGCACCAACACCAGTACCACCAGCACCAACACCAGTACCACCAGCACCAACACCAGTACCACCAGCACCAACACCAGTACCAACATCACCAACACCAGTACCACCAGCACCAACACCAGTACCACAGGTACCAACACCAGTACCAACACCAGTATCACCAGCATCCGTACCACCAGCACCAACACCAGTACCAACAGCACCAGCACCAACAGCACCAGTACCAACAGCACCAGCACCACCAGCACCAGCACCAACAACACCAGTAACAACAGCACCAGTACCAACAGCACCAGTACCAACAGCACCAGTACCAACAGCACCAGCACCAACTGCACCAGTACCAACAGCACCAGCACCAACAGCACCAGCACCAACAGCACCAGTACCAACAGCACCAGTACCAACAACACCAGCACCAACAGCACCAGCACCAACAGCACCAGTACCAACAGCACCAGTACCAACAGCACCAGTACCAACAGCACCAGCACCAACAACACCAGCACCAACATCCCCAGCACCAACAGCACCAGTACCAACAGCACCAGCACCAACAGCACCAGTACCAACAGCACCAGCACCAAAAACACCAGTCCCAACAGCACCAGCACCAACAGCACCAGTACCAACAGCACCAGTACCAACAGCACCAGCACCAACAGCACCAGTACCAACAGCACCAGTACCAACAGCACCAGCGCCAACAACACCAGTACCAACAGCACCAGCACCAACAGCACCAGTACCAACAGCACCAGCACCATCAACACCAGTACCAACAGCACCAGCACCAACAGCACCAGTACCAACAGCACCAGTACCAACAGCACCAGTTCCAACAGCACCAGCACCAACAGCACCAGTACCAACAGCTCCAACACCAGTACCAACAGCACCAACACCAGTACCAACAGCACCAACACCAGTACCAACAGCACCAACACCTGTACCAACAGCACCAACACCAGTTCCAACAGCACCAACACCAGTACCAGCAGCACCAACACCAGTACCAACAGCACCAACACCAGTACCAACAGCACCAACACCAGTACCACCAGCACCAACACCAGTACCACCAGCACCAACACCAGTACCACCAGCACCAACACCAGTACCAACATCACCAACACCAGTACCACCAGCACCAACACCAGTACCACAGGCACCAACACCAGTACCAACACCAGTATCACCAGCATCCGTACCACCAGCACCAACACCAGTACCAACAGCACCAACACCAGTAACAACAGCACAACACCAGAAACACCAGCACCAACACCAGTACCACCAGCACCAACACCAGTACCAACACCAGTACCACCAGCTCCAACACCAGTACCACCAGCACCAACACCAGTGCCAACACCAGTACCACCAACACCAGTACTAACAGCACCAACACCAGTACCAACAGCACCATCACCAGTACCAACAGCACCAACACCAGTACCAACAGCACCAGTACCACCAGCACCAACACCAGTACCAACAGCACCAACACCAGTACCACCAGCATCAACACCAGTACCACCAGCACCAACACCAGTACCACCAGCACCAGTACCAACAGCATCAACACCAACAGCACCAGCAGCAACAGCACCAACACCAACAGCACCAGTACCAACAGCACCAGTACCAACAAAACCAACACCAACAGCACCAGCACCAACAGCACCAGCACCAACAGCACCAGCACCAACAACACCAGTACCAACAACACCAGTACCAACACCAACAGCATCATCACCAACAGCACCAGCACCAGCACCAACAGCACCAACAGCACCAGCACCAACAGCACCAGCACCAACAACACCAGCACCAGCACCAACAGCACCAACAGCACCAGCACCAACAGCACCAGCACCAACAGCACCAGTACCAACACCAACAGCATCATCACCAACAGCACCAGCACCAGCACCAACAGCACCAACAGCACCATCACCAACAGCACCAGCACCAACAGCACCAGCACCAACAACACCAGCACCAACAACACCAGTACCAACAGCACCAGTATCAACAACACCAGTACCAACAGCACCAGCACAAACAGCACCAGCACCTACAGCACCAACAACACCAGCTCCAACAACACCAGTACCAACAGCACCAACAACACCAGCTCCAACAGCACCAGTACCAACAGCACCAACAACACCAGCTCCAACAGCACCAGCACATCAGCACCAGTACCAACAGCACCATAACCAACAGCACCAGTACCAACAGCACCAACAACACCAGCTCCAACAGCACCAGCACAACAGCACCAGTACCAACAGCACCAGTACCAACAGCACCAGCACCAACAGCACCAGTACCAACAGCACCAGCACCAACAACACCAGTACCAACAGCACCAGTACCAACAACACCAGCACCAACAGCACCAGCACCAACAGCACCAGTACCAACAGCACCAGCACCAACAACACCAGTACCAACAACACCAGCTCCAACAGCACCAGCACAACAGCACCAGCACCAACAGCACCAGTACCAACAGCACCATAACCAACAGCACCAGTACCAACAGCACCAACAACACCAGCTCCAACAGCACCAGCACAACAGCACCAGTACCAACAGCACCAGTACCAACAGCACCAGCACCAACAGCACCAGTACCAACAGCACCAGCACCAACAACACCAGTACCAACAGCACCAGTACCAACAACACCAGCACCAACAGCACCAGCACCAACAGCACCAGTACCAACAGCACCAGCACCAACAACACCAGTACCAACAACACCAGCTCCAACAGCACCAGCACAACAGCACCAGCACCAACAGCACCAGTACCAACAACACCAGTACCAACAACACCAGTACCAACAGCACCAGAACCAACAGCACCAGTACCAACAACACCAGTACCAACAACACCAGTACCAACAGCACCAGCACCATCAACACCAGTACCAACAGCACCAGTGCCAACAACACCAGTACCAACAGCACCAGCACCAACAGCACCAGCACCAACAGCATCAGTACCAACAGCACCAGTACCAACAGCACCAGTACCAACAACACCAGTACCAACAGCACCAGTACCAACAACACCAGTTCCAACAGCACCAGCACCAAAAGCACCAGCACCAACAGCACCAGTACCAACAGCACCAGTACCAACAGCACCAGTACCAACAACACCAGTACCAATTGCACCAGCACCAACAGCACCAGTACCAACAGCACCAGCACCAACAACACCAGTACCAACAGCACCAGTACCAACAGCACCAGCACCAGCAGCACCAGCACCAACAGCACCAGCACCAACAGCACCAGTACCAACAGCACCAGTACCAACAGCACCAGTACCAACAACACCAGTACCAATAGCACCAGCACCAACAGCACCAGTACCAATAGCACCAGCACCAACAACACCAGTACCAACAGCACCAGTACCAACAGCACCAGCACCAGCAGCACCAGTACCAACAACACCAGTACCAACAACACCAGTACCAACAACACCAGTACCAATAGCACCAGCACCAACAACACCAGTACCAACAACACCAGTACCAACAGCACCAGCACCAACAGCACCAGTACCAACAACACCAGTACCAACAACACCAGTACCAACAACACCAGTACCAACAGCACCAGCACCAACAGCACCAGCACCAGTACCAACAGCACCAGCACCAACAGCACCAGTACCAACAACACCTGTACCAACAACACCAGTACCAACAACACCAGTACCAACAGCACCAGCACCAACAGCACCAGCACCAACAGCACCAGTACCAACAACACCAGTACCAACAACACCAGTACCAACAACACCAGTACTAACAGCACCAGCACCAACAGCACCAGTACCAACAGCACCAGTACCAACAGCACCAGTACCAACAACACCAGTACCAACAGCACCAGCACCAACAGCACCAGCACCAACAGCACCAGTACCAACAGCACCAGCACCAAGAGCACTAGTACCAACAACACCAGTACCAACAGCACCAGTACCAACAACACCAGTACCAACAGCACCAGTACCAACAGCACCAGTACCAACAACACCAGTACCAACAACACCAGTACCAACAGCACCAGTACCAACAGCACCAGCACCAACAACACCAGTACCAACAGTACCAGTACCAACAGCACCAGTACCAACAACACCAGTACCAACAACACCAGCACCAACAACACCAGTACCAACAGCACCAGTACCAACAACACCAGTACCAACAACACCTGTACCAACAACACCAGCACCAACAACACCAGTACCAACAACACCAGCACCAACAACACCAGTACCAACAGCACCAGCACCAACAGCACCAGTACCAACAACACCAGTACCAACAGTACCAGTACCAACAACACCAGTACCAACAACACCAGTACCAACAGCACCAGTACCAACAACACCAGTACCAACAACACCAGTACCAACAGTACCAGTACCAACAGCACCAGTACCAACAACACCAGTACCAACAGTACCAGTACCAACAACACCAGTACCAACAACACCAGTACCAACAGCACCAGTACCAACAACACCAGTACCAACAACACCAGTACCAACAACACCAGCACCAACAACACCAGTACCAACAGCACCAGCACCAACAGCACCAGTACCAACAACACCAGCACCAACAACACCAGTACCAATAACACCAGCACCAACAACACCAGTACCAACAGCACCAGCACCAACAGCACCAGTACCAACAACACCAGTACCAACAGTACCAGTACCAACAACACCAGTACCAACAACACCAGTACCAACAGAACCAGTACCAACAACACCAGTACCAACAACACCAGTACCAACAGTACCAGTACCAACAGCACCAGTACCAACAACACCAGTACCAACAGTACCAGTACCAACAACACCAGCACCAACAACACCAGTACCAAGAGCACCAGTACCAACAACACCAGTACCAACAACACCAGTACCAACAACACCAGCACCAACAACACCAGTACCAACAGCACCAGCACCAACAGCACCAGTACCAACAACACCAGCACCAACAACACCAGTACCAACAGCACCAGCACCAACAGCACCAGCACCAACAACACCAGCCCCAACAGCACCAGTACCAACAGCATCAGTACCAACAGCACCAGCACCAACAGCACCAGTACCAACAACACCAGTACCAACAGCCCCAGTACCATCAACACCAGTACCAACAGCACCAGTACCAACAGCACCAGTACCAACAACACCAGTACCAACAGCACCAGTACCATCAACACCAGTACCAACAGCACCAGTACCAACAGCACCAGTACCAACAACACCAGTACCAACAACACCAGTACCAACAGCACCAGTACCAACAGCACCAGCACCAACAACACCAGTACCAACAGTACCAGTACCAACAGCACCAGTACCAACAACACCAGTACCAACAACACCAGCACCAACAACACCAGTACCAACAGCACCAGTACCAACAACACCAGTACCAACAACACCAGTACCAACAACACCAGTACCAACAGTACCAGTACCAACAGCACCAGTACCAACAACACCAGTAAAAAACAGTACCAGTACCAACAACACTAGTACCAACAACACCAGTACCAACAGCACCTGTACCAACAACACCAGTACCAACAACACCAGTACCAACAACACCAGCACCAACAACACCAGTACCAACAGCACCAGCACCAACAGCACCAGTACCAACAGCACCAGTACCAACAACACCAGCACCAACAACACCAGTACCAACAGCACCAGCACCAACAGCACCAGCACCAACAACACCAGCACCAACAGCACCAGTACCAACAGCACCAGTACCAACAGCACCAGTATCAACAGCACCAGCACCAACAGCACCAGTACCAACAACACCAGCACCAGTACCAACAGCACCAGCACCAACAGCACCAGTACCAACAGCACCAGTACCAACAGCACCAGTACCAACAGCACCAGTACCAACAGCACCAGCACCAACAGCACCAGTACCAACAGCACCAGCACCAACAGCACCAGTACCAACAGCACCAGTATCAACAGCACCAGCACCAACAGCACCAGTACCAACAACACCAGCACCAACAGCACCAGCACCAACAGCACCAGTACCGACAGCACCAGCACCAACAGCACCAGTACCAACAGCACCAGTACCAACAGCACCAGTACCAACAGCACCAGTACCAACAGCACCAGCACCAACAGCACCAGCACCAACAACACCAGTACCAACAGCACCAGTACCAACAGCACCAGCACCAACAGCACCAGCACCAACAGCACCAGTACCAACAGCACCAGTACCAACAGCACCAGCACCAACAGCACCAGTACCAACAGCACCAGTACCAACAGCACCAGCACCAACAGCACCAGTACCAACAGCACCAGTACCAACAGCACCAGTACCAACAGCACCAGCACCAACAGCACCAGTACCAACAGCACCAACAGCACCAGTACCAACAGCACCAGTACCAACAGCACCAGCACCAACAGCACCAGTACCAACAGCACCAGTACCAACAGCACCAGTACCAACAGCACCAGTATCAACAACACCAGTAGTAAGAGCACCAGTACCAACAGCACCAGCACCAACAGCACCAGTACCAACAGCACCAGTATCAACAACACCAGTAGTAAGAGCACCAGTACCAACAGCACCAGCACCAACAGCACCAGCGCCAACAGCACCAGTATCAACAACACCAGTAGTAAGACCACAAGTACCAATAGGCTTGTATCCAACCATTGCAAGACACTGAGCCCTGCTGTCCAATTTGCAGAAAGTGCAGTTTCATGTCAACTTCCGGCAGTAGTCCGCAAGAATAATTAAACCAGAAGAGGTTGACAGCCATTCATGAGTGCGTGGCTGAAAATGAAGACTGTAAGTTGACCTTTACCAAACAAGAACTAATCAGAGCAATGAAAGAACAGGTGGTAAGGTCACTGCACCAGGTGCTATGTATTTATGTATTCAAGCATTGTCTTGCTTTAATACATAGTGGCGCTGAAGGAATTGGGTACTCAACGTGCCCCGTTGAAAACGAGGAGAGATTTTAGAGACGGGGACTTTAACAGCACTAGGGACGTGTTGCAGGAAGACCAGTGGGAAAGATTAATGGGAGGGAAGACAGCAAATGATATGATGGAACTCACTGTTGAGAAATGTGTCGATGCAATGAAACAGTTCATTCCCATCAAGAAGGAGATATGTGACAAGTAAGCCTCCGGTTCATTTGACAATACAGGAACCTAAACAAAAGAGAGAAAAGGAAACCTGTTACTAGGAACAGAAAACAATGTAGAGACACTAAAGAGAACCAGATATCAACACACCACCTGAGTTAGGAGAGAAGCTGAGAGGTCATTTGAGCACGACGTTGCTGTAGAAGTGAAGGAACAACTAAAGTTGTCATATAACCATGTAAGGAGACAATGGACAGTAGGAGAGCATGTACTCACAGTGAGGGAACAATGAGAAGATTTCACAGAAAATGATAATGAGAGCTAAGAGGATTAAGCTCCTTTAGTTTGCTAAAGGAACTAAATTTCATAACTCTAGAGGATAGAAACAACAGAGGCAATATGATCGCATCATACAAGATACTGACGGGAAGGGATGGGAAGAGAACTATCAGACGAACGAGGCAAGCCATTGCGACTATGAAACAATTGGAATGAATCAGGATAAGGATTTGCGACGGGACGGGATGGAAGAAATACTGTCCAACAACTTGGACGGTCGGGAATTGAGCACCGACCTGCATGAAGGGAGACCGTCTCTCTGCCGTCCAGCCAGTGTGGATGAGAAATACTGATGAGAAGAGATAAGGCAGATAAGAACAGCCTCTTCAGACTAAGACAAAGCAATACATGAGGACACAGGTGGGACATGGAAGCGCAAATTAACCGAAGGGACGTAAGGAAGTATTCGTTCCCAGTACGGGTAGTGAGCATGTGGAATGATTTAGAACAAGAAGTTGTAAAAGCCACCTCCATCAACAACTTTAAGGCACGATACAGCAATGTGAATGTCAGAATAGTTAAACTGAAACGCCACAGGTACAAAGGCTAGTTAGCGGAGAATAAACAGCTACATCTCACTCCTATATTCAAACTGATTAACACGTACTGAGTGGTACGTACAACACAACGTTAGACACTACCACACGTCACGCTGTTAAAAACTACCTCATGTCTCGCTGTTAGACACTACCACATGTCACGCTGTTAGAAACTACCACATGTCACGCTGTTAGAAACAAACACATGTCACGCTGTTACAAACTACCTCATGTCACGCTGTTAGACACTACCTCCCGTCACATTGTTAGACACTATCTCCCGTTACACTGTTAGTCGCTTCCTCACGTCATACTATTAGACACTACCTCACGTCACACTGTTAATCACCACCTCACGTCACACTGTTTGTTGTTACGTACTCCTAGCAGAATACGTATACAAAATTTAAAATAACTTTTTTTATTCCATTATATCATTGCCTGTATATGTACACACATTGTGTTTTTGGTAAATTATCGTGTGATGTGGCAGCGTCAGTGGAGACAGGAGCGCGGTTGCTTTGCACACGTCTAATACCTGTTAAATTCGGGAAAGCTGGACCTGTTCAGTTGGGAGTTCCAGATGTCACTTTTATTTAGTTTAGGTAATTGTTTATTTTCTGCAATTAAACAGGTGGCATTATACTTATATATTTTGTAAGTAACTATTATATGTAATTTGCAGTCTTATGTGTTTTGAGAACAAGTGGTTGTTCAATTAGTTTTAAATACTAAAAAGTCCTTAGTTTCCATCCCTCATCCTGGGATGAGGCAGACGGGAGGTGAGAATTTGGGTAGCGACAGAGCGAGAGTTCAGTAGCTTCGAGGGACCAGGAAGAGTAACATGTGGGAGATAAGTCTGTTTATTTGTTGTTGTGTCATGTAGTAGATTTTTATTCTGGGAGAGACAATATTTGATGTTTGCTTTAATAGTGACCCACTGTTCATATATACAATATTGAGATGTATATGAAATATATATATATATTAAAAAGCATACGTATATTTCTTCAGTCCTAAGGGAGATATACTTTTAATTCTGTGCCTGTTATCATTCATGGGGTTATACTGGTGACCCGCTTAAGAGAGCAGCAGTGGTATCCCTAGACGTAACTAAAGCTTGGCTGCTGTAGGGTCACGAGCCGTAACGAACGATAGGTAACAAAGAGTTATGGGGGCCTGTGCCGGGAAATATTGTTCCCACTTAACCTTAACTATGCTAATCTAACCTTGCCTTCCTAGGTACCAGTGTGTTAAGTGTCTGTGTGTTTCTTAAGAACTATTCCATGTGCCAAGCAAGCTTTCCTGTGTGTCAAGTAACAACGTTTCACGATTTTGAGGTAAGTCATCCTATATATTTTGTTTGTGCAGTGAGGCCAAGCGAATTTTCAGTGTGGTGACAATTTTACAGTGAAGTGTAGTGCAGTGCCATTGTTTTTAATTATTGTTGTGAATCAAGTGCCAAGTGTTAGTAACGATGGAGGAGAAAGTTGCAGCGTTGGTGGCTCACCCAGACTTTGAAGGGATTCAGAGCCTTAAAAAGACTGAGTTAATACAAATGGCAAATCATTTGGATTTGACAGCCAACAATAGAATGGTTAAAGCCCAAATATTGAAAGTCATTGTGACACATTTTGTTGAGAATGGGGAGTTAGAGGAAGAAATTCTAGAGGAGTTAAGAGAGGAGTCGAGTGATCAGATGACATTAAAGCGTCTTGAGTTAGAAGCGCAAATAGCCAATGCTAAGCTTGAAGCTCAAAAAGAACAGAGAATATTAGAGGCTGAAGCTCGTCAAAGAGAGATGGAAGCTCAACAGCAACAGCAAATATTAGAGGCTGAAGCTCAGCAGAGGGAGCTTGAGACTAGGCGTTTAGAAATTGAGGCACAGTTGCAAATAGAAGCCACAAAGAAGCAACAAGCCAAGGAACAAACTAGGCAATTAGAGATTCAACAACAAATGGCTGACACTAACTTCAGGCTTGAATCACAGCGTATGGCAGCTGGGCATGGAAATACTAGTAATGTTTCAATAAATAGTGATAATAATCCCATCAGGATGAATAAGTATATAGAGTTACCCAAGTTCAATGAGGAGGATCCTGAGGTTTTCTTTGCACATTTTTATAAAATTGCCATCAGTATGAACTGGCCAAGGGATCAGTGGGTAGCCATTATGCAGTCTCAATTTAAGGGGCGTAGTCAGGAGGTTTTTACATCCCTACCTGACGCTCATAGCTTTGATTACGAATTTGTAAAGAAAAGCATCTTAAATGCGTATCAGTTAAATCCAGAGGCACACAGGCAAAAGTTTCGGAACCTAAGGAGGATAAGTGATCAGACAATAGCAGATTTTACTCGTCAGAAGACGAATTTTTGCAACAGATGGTTAAAGTCACTTTCAGTCACTGACTTTGATGCTCTAAAGAATCTTCTTATAATGGAAGAAGTATTGTCATGTCTCCCAGACCAGTTGTCTACTTTTATGGCAGAACAAAAGAATGTAACAGACATTTATGAGCTGTCAAAGCTCGCGGATGAGCATGAGTTGTTGACTAAGGCCCAGTTTACGGCCACTTCACCTAAGTCTAGTCGTAGAGTAAATTATAATGCTCACCGAACTCCTTATCAGAATCCATCCCGTCCTAGTGCTCCAGTTACTCCCATGAGCTCTTCTCTTACAAAACCTAACCCTCCTACTTCATTGTCAGGAATGTCAAATAATAATAAGGTTATTTCTAAACCTACAGTTTTTCCACAGGTGTGTCCACTGTAAGGTCTTGTTCCCATTGTAAGAGAAAAGGCCATGGAATTCATTCATGTTTTATATTGCACCCTGAGTTACGACCAACTGGTCTCATTTATTGCAGAGGTGTGCAAAATAAACTTACTAATAAACATGTAACTGTAAACCCCAATTGGGTGAAACAGTATTCACCATATATGTCTTCAGGTGAAGTTTTGTGTATTAATGGGAAGTGGAAGCCAGTGGTTATTCTTCGTGATACAGGTGCTTCCCAAACCATAATTTCATCCAGTATTCTTTCTGATGTTGAAAAGAGAGAGACTGGAAAGTTTGTTGTTCTTCAGAGTGTTGCAGGATGTAAAACTGTACCTCTAATAGACATTAATTTCAGATCCACCATTACACCAAGTTTATGCACTGTGGGTGTTAGTACACAGTTGCCCATCCCAGGTGTGGATGTTATATTGGGTAATGATGTGGCCATAAATCATGTTGTGGGTGAGATTGATCCCCGTTTGTGTAAACAGCCAGTTGCAGACCATGTTTATTCTGCCTGTGCTGAAGTTAGTTCTATGAATGAACCTGTTGTAGAAGATGGTTTTGTCCATTCTACCTGTGCTGATGTCAGTACTAATATAAATCCAGTTGTCAGTTCTGATGTTGTTACTCAAGAATTTGTTCCAGTAACCAGTACCCTTTCAGTGGAGAAGTGGGATGTGGTTGTTCCAGATTCCTGTGTGGCCGATTTAGTTGTTGAGAGTAAGCCTGATACTATGACTCTGCTTTATTCCAATAAATTGGGAAAGGATGTCCATGTACCATTGTCTTGCCCGCTCACTACGAACGTTGTGCCAGGAGTTGAGAGAAACTTAAAAGCCACGACTCTGTATTCCAGCCAAGTGAATGGTTTAGGACAAGATGTCGGGTTGGCAGAAGTATTCCCGCTCACTCCAAGTTTAGAATCAGTTGTCGAGAGTAAGTCCGTTGTAGAGGCCCCGCCTCACCCTAGTCAAATAATAGGGGAGGAGGTCAAACTACCTGTTACTTGCCCGCTCGTTTCAGATTCCCTTAATTTAAGTGCATTGAGTAGAACTGACCCTAAGATTTCAGAGAGAAGCAAGGAGACAGTCTGTACTGTAGATCCAGTTTTGGAGAGTGTGGGAAAGCAGCCAGAGGATCAGCTTCTGTTGAGCAGATGGAGACCCATTGAGCCTCCCTCTTCAGTTGTCTGTGAGGATGTGACCCAGCTTGGTAGTGATATTATTGATGTGAGCAGACAGTACTCCAAGCAGCTCCAGAAGTCATGGGAGGAAATTTTGGTAAAATCATTAAGAGTGGTAAAGTAGCAATTGGATCTAAGTTGCGGAGTTGTGATTCTTATTCTATGTGGAGTAAGTATTTCTCATTGGGTACATTGAGTCAGAGTGTGTGTAGGATGTTGAAATCTACTTTTATTCTGCAGGAGCCATTTTCTTGTGAAGTAATGGACTGTGGGACATCCTTGTCAAGCCTTGTGGTTGAGCAGAGAGAGTTTACTCAAGTAGGTTGTGCATCCAGTTCTGAGGAAGTGGTGAGTTATGCTAGAGCAGTGTCTCTATATTCAGATCCAGGTTATTTTGATGCACGAGTGATAAAAGTGTATGTTCCACTTAAGTGTGGTGTTGACTTTCAGAGTCATATTGGAGTTGATTTTCAGAGTCATATTGTGGGTGAAGGATTAAATCATACTGGGGAGCAGATGTTTGAGGCTCCAGGTGTGTATTTCAAGTTGGGGGATAAGGTTATCCTACCTAGTGTTAATCATTGTGAAGGGTTTCAGATTGTCCTTGGGTGTTTCCCAGGTAGTCTGCTGTTCATCTTCAAGATGTTAAGACCCTTAAACCTCTTGGTTGATTGGTTGTCATCAGACGTAAATCACTTGGGAAGTGATGGTGAGGGTTGTAAAGTTTTCGGCATGTTTTATTTAGTCTTTTGGCAGACTAGACGGTTGATGAAAGTGTGTGTTGTGTTCAAGTTCACCATCAAGAGGTGTGAACTTGTCTTGAGAGTTATGATTGAGATATGGTGCCTAGGCATATGCCTGTTTTCTTTCACTGATCGTTATGACAGAGTTATGAGGCAATTGATTTCTGTGTTCCTTATGGATCATCTGAGTCAGTTCGATCAGGTAGTCTTTGCACTTATCTTGGGTTGTATTTCTTGGTTTGAAGGTAAAAGGTTTGCTAAGTCGGTGTCTTGTGTTTCGGAAGGTTCTATGAATGGGAAAGTTTTATACATAATTGTGAGGTTTAATGCTAATTTCTCTAATTTTAGTATCCATTGGGCGAGAGTATGTGTTCCACAGAGGATCAAGAGTGATGAAGAGCAGATGTCTGTGTCAGAGCATACCCAGGAGAAGTCCCAAATCTACTCAACATCCAGTCAGCTTCAATTTAGCAGTTCAGCTCCAGAAAAAGGGAGAAATGGAAAATGGAGTCTGTCTTGGAAAAATTCACCATGTGGAAAAGGAATCACATGGAAATATGGGACTGATCTTAGAGAAATAGTAGAAACAAATGAAAAGCTAAATTGCCATGATAACTGTGTGAAAGCAGCTACCTTTATTAACAATTCTATTCATGCTAATAATGATAATGTTGATAGGTGTGTGAAATATGATCTGAAACAAAGTGAAATAAATGAGATAGTACCTTGGAGAGATAAATTTGCATACTCCAGTGACACATATGTAGAACATAGTCATAAGACTGAAATTTCTGAGTTTCCTGTAAGACTATATTTGGAGTGTTTTCATTTTTGTCCAGAAATGTGTTCTAATTACTTTTACATGTTTGGTGTAATTAATACCATAAATCTCAAGTGTCATACCTTTTACTTTGAAAAAATGCCATTGATCTTCAATCTATTGCATTTTTTTTCTTGGAGGTGGAAGTGTTACGTACTCCTAGCAGAATACGTATATAAATTTAAAATAACTTTTTTTGTTCCATTATATCATTGCCTGTATATGTACACACATTGTGTTTTTGGTAAATTATCGTGTGGTGTGGCAGCGTCAGTGGAGACAGGAGCGCGGTTGCTTTGCACACGTCTAATACCTGTTAAATTCAGGTATAAATTCGGGAAAGCTGGACCTGTTCAGTTGGGAGTTCCAGATGTCACTTTTATTTAGTTTAGGTAATTGTTTATTTTCTGCAATTAAACAGGTGGCATTATACTTATATATTTTGTAAGTAACTATTATATGTAATTTGCAGTCTTATGTGTTTTGAGAACAAGTGGTTGTTCAATTAGTTTTAAATACTAAAAAGTCCTTAGTTTCCATCCCTCATCCTGGGATGAGGCAGACGGGAGGTCAGAATTTGGGTAGCGACAGAGCGAGAGTTCAGTAGCTTCGAGGGACCAGGAAGAGTAACATGTGGGAGATAAGTCTGTTTATTTGTTGTTGTGTCATGTAGTAGATTTTTATTCTGGGAGAGACAATATTTGATGTTTGCTTTAATAGTGACCCACTGTTCATATATACAATATTGAGATGTATATGAAATATATATATATATTAAAAAGCATACGTATATTTCTTCAGTCCTAAGGGAGATATACTTTTAATTCTGTGCCTGTTATCATTCATGGGGCTATACTGGTGACCCGCTTAAGAGAGCAGCAGTGGTATCCCTAGACGTAACTAAAGCTTGGCTGCTGTAGGGTCACGAGCCGTAACGAACGATAGGTAACATTTGTCACCATCTCTTGTCACACTATTTGTCACCATCTCTTGTCACACTGTTTGTCACCACCACACGTCACACTGTTTGTCACCACCACACGTCACACTGTTTGTCACCACCACACGTCACACTGTTTGTCTCCACCTCACGCCACACTGTTTGTCACAACCACACGTCACACTGTTTGTCACCACCTCACGTCACACTGTTTGTCACAACCACACGTCACACTGTTTGTCTCCACCTCACGTCACACTGTTTGTCACAACCTCACGTCACACTGTTTGTCACAACCACACGTCACACTGTAGTCACCACCTCCCGTCACACTGTTTGTCACCACCTCACGTCACACTGTTAGTCACCACCTCACATCACACTGTTTGTCACCACCTCACATCACACTGTTTGTCACCACCTCACGTCACACTGTTAGTCACCACCTCACGTCACACTGTTTGTCACCACCTCACATCACACTATCTTGGACTAATCTTCATCACACTGGGAGTATGTAATGTCACTCTGCTGCAACAATATTAACCTTTAAATCTATAATTGTATATATCGTCCAATTAAACTTTACCAGCGATCTTTTAAGATACAATTTTAAATTAAACTTTGGTAATCGAATTTAATGGAAATTGGACAATTTTGTATAATATATCAATATATCTATATTCGCATAATCGAACAAAGACTGAAGCATTCCTAGCAGACTGAAGAATGGCAACTAGAACAGAAAGCAATTCAAGAAATAAAGAAAAAAACAAAATATTTCTTCACATATGCTAAATCGAAAGCAAAAACCACTGCCAGTATTGGACCTATTCGTATTAGTGAAGGTTCATACACTGAGGATGACAAAGAGATTAGTGAAATCCTAAAAAAGCAGTATGAGGACATGTTTAGCACTCCGATACACAGCATGAAAGTGGAAGATCCGGACAATTTCTTTATGAGTGATATCCAATGACCTGTAAATATAACTGATATCAACACGAGTGTAGCAGATTTTGAAAGATAAATTAACAATATACCTATGCACTCATCCCCGGGTCCAGACTCATGGAATTCAATATTTATCAAGAAATGCAAAGTGCCAGTAGCACAGGCACTCAGTATAGTGTGGAGGAACAGTTTGGACACGGGGGAGATACCAGATGCGCTGAAAGGAGCATCAGTACTTAACCCCTCTACACAAGGGAGGTAACAAAGCATTGACAAAGAATTATAGACCAGTTGCACTAACGTCCCACATAATAAAAGTATTTAAGAGAGTGATCAGGAGTCAGGTTACTAGATTCATGGAAACCAATGACCTCCACAATCCAGGCCAACATGGATTTAGAGCGGGAAGATCAATCCTCTCACAGCTACTTGACCATTATGACAAAATCACGGAAGCAATAGAAGAAAAACAGAATGCAGATGTGGTATACACAGACTTTGCAAAGGCATTTGACAAATGTGACCATGGAGTGATTGCCCACAAAATGAGGTCAATGGGTATAACTGGTAAAGTAGGACGCTGGATATTCAACTTCCTGTCGAACAGAACACAAAGAGTAACAGTCAATCAAATAAAATCGAATCCGAGCGCAGTTAAAATGTCTGTACCTCAAGGTACAGTCCTTGCACCACTGATGTTCTTTATTATCTTATCAGATATAGACAAAAATACAAGTCACAGCTTCGTGTCGTCTTTTGCAGATGATACAAAAATCTGCATGCAAATTACCTCTGCTAAAGACATTGAAAAACTACAAACAGACAATAATAAAGTTTTCCATTTGGCAGCAGAAAATAACATTATGTTTAATGGTGATAAATTCCAGGTACTCAGATACGGCAAAAATGAGGATCTGAAACATAATACAGGGTACAAAACACAATCGAATCTGCCTATAGTAGGAAAACAGCATGTCAAGGATTTGGGAATAATCATATCCGACGATCTAACGTTTAGGGAGCATAACCAAGCAAGTATTGCGTCATCCAAAAAAATGATAGGATGGATTACGAGAACCTTCAAGTCCAGAGATCCCATCACAATGGTTGTACTCTTCAAATCACTTGTGTTGTCCCGTCTCGAGTACTGCTCAGTACTCACTTTTCCCTTCAGAGCAGGAGAGATTGCTGAAATAGAGGGAATACAGAGAACATATACGGCATGCATAGACGAGATAAAGGACCTACATTAATGGGATCGTCTCTCTCCAAATGTACGCATTAGAAAGGAGACGAGAGAGAGATACCAAATAATATACACGTGGAAAATACTGGAGGGACAGGTCCCAAATCTGCACAGTAAAATAACAACGTACTGGAGTGAACGATATGGAAGAAAATGCAGAATAGAACCAGTGAAGAGCAGAGGTGCCATAGGCACAATCAGAGAACACTGCATAAACATCAGAGGTCCGCGGTTGTTCAACATCCTCCCAGCAAGCATCAGAAATATTGCCGGAACAACCGTGGACATCTTCAAGAGAAAACTAGATTGTTTTCTTCAAGAAGTGCCTGACCAACCGGGCTGTGATGGGTATGTGGGCCTGCGGGCCGCTCCAAGCAACACCCTGGTGGACCAAACTCTCACAAGTCAAGCCTGGCCTTGGGCCGGGCTTGGGGAGTAGAAGAACTCCCAGAACCCCATCAAGCAGGTATGTAAATCATGAATCTTTCTTATTTAAAATAAAAATAAGAATCTTAGTTTCTCGAGACCTAATTTACAAATTTCACAATTCAGATAATATGGTATAATTCATTACAATTTCAAATTTTAAACTATTAAAAATTTCATTGCAATATTAAAGGCTTTGGGCCCCGAAAGATGATGAATTAGTAAGCAAATCGATCGTCGCTGCAGGTGATAAGGGCGAAAGATTATCAAAATCATCTCTTAGCTAGTTCCCTCCGAAGTCTCCGTCATGGGAGCAGGAACTCATGTGATTGTAACGTACGATTATGTTACGTTGTTGAGTATATTAGATACACAGTGTGTAGTGGGTTTTCATATTTATTTAGTAGCCTTAGATTCAGCAGTGTCGTACACGTTGAGACAGAGCTTGGAGCAGAGCAGAGAGCAGAGTGAAGCCGGAGTCGTGGAGCTCTATGTGTGAGAGCGTGGCGACTCGTTGAGAAATCGTAAGTGTCTAAACTTGATGGGGAGCGAGAGCGTTGTAGCTCGATGCAGTCCTAGTCAGCTGTGTGTTCTGTGTCGAAGCTGTAGCGTCTTAGGGTCGATTAGAACTGCATATGCCGAGTGCAACATTCTTGACTGGAAATTGTACTGTTGGCTATTCGCATATTGCTTGCTTATATATGTGACTACACCTCAGCTTCCTCCAACAGGATGTAACGAGTGTTACCTGTAATTAGGGAAAGGATTTGAGTAGTTATAATTAGTGCTAATTAGTTTGTCATTAAGGTAATGAGAGATTGGAGCGAGTATAAGGTTTACTCGCTACAGGATGATTCTCGTCCGTAAACCGAATGATTAGAGGCCTTGAGGACGAAACGGCCTCAATCTGTTTTCAAACTTTAGGTTTGTGGAATGTCAAGTGTAGTTGAACGCTGAAGCTACCGATACTAAGCTGCGTATCAAGCTGGTCATTTGTGGTAAACAGAACGGTAGTTCATTCTTACTATAGATTATGCTTCCACGCTTCTTTACCAAGGAAATGTTGTCAACTGGTAAAGTGGTGGAATTGGGGAAACCAAAGCAAGACGAAATATGTAAATAAACATTAGACATTTATAAGAAAAATATAAAGTGTTAATAATTAGGTTAATATGCTTGTCAAACAATTTGTTAAATTAAAGGCAATTTCTTCTTTTTCGTCTTAAGAGTAGGTGCAGTTTGCATGAAGGGTTTGTCTTTCCGATGACTCATCAGTACAGATGTTGGGAGACGTGTTTATGTTAAGAATGAATGATAAGAGTGTCAAAAGTGCTTGTTGGGTTGTGCTGTAGATAGAGGAGCGGCGACTAAAACAGAGGTGGATGTTAGAGGAAGACTTGCCGCACCGAAGGGCGGTGTGTTGTGTTTATGGCGTCAGCTGATCCAAGGAGTTGTGTTGTGCGCATGACGTCTACAAAATATTTTTCCAGGAACTTCCGTATCGGAAAGTGCAAGCAGTACGCTTCCCAAATCATCAACGTTTCAAAGGACACCCGGCCACCAGGTGGCGCCCTTGGTTGAAACATCTTATCCGGCATCCCATAAACAAACTCCTTCACCCGCGACACCCAGATAGTGGAAGCGCACCACGGGATCGGAAGCACCCGGGCATCCCGACAAGGGCCCAACACTCTACCCTCATGGGACACGACATCCCAGCAGCCGGGACAAGGCTACCTCCCAGACTGGGGTAACGAGGGAGGGGAAACAGCAGGGGATGCAGGCGCGGCATCGACCCCGCTACTGGGCACAGGAGCCGAAGCCCCCTGGCGCACGTCCTTCCTCAACACCAGGTCCTGATCATCAGGGGCAACCCCCCATTGCGCTGGGATCCAACAGCAGGAGGCGCAGGAGGAGGGGGGCATAGGAAGCAACTCCAAGAGCCCCTCACAGCCAAATCATCGACGGCGAGGGACGCCAGAGCACCATACTTCCCCACCTCCTTCCAAGGCACACCTCGAAGGGGAGACACTCCGAGTCCGCCGCGAACGCTTCAAGACAGGAAGCATCACACCATTCCAACCAGGCCTCGCCGCAGGCACGGCCACACGGTCCACAGAAACCACATCGCCCGCACTGTCCACATCATCCAGGGGAAACAGCTCAGAACACCGGCGTGCACACTTCTGCACAGGGATGAAAACATCAGAGCTACAGTCGTCGATACACACTGGCACGGCAGGCACCTTCCCCTGCCGAAGCACCCCTTCCAAAGCAGAAGAACCCGTGTTATAAATGGGAGTCTGTACTATGGGGGATATAGTATATCATGGGTGTAGGGGCAGTTGTTAGCATTAAGAGTTATCACATATGGGAGATCCAAAAGGCCCGGCCCCCAAGTGGAATATCCACAGAATAATAAAATGGCTTCACAATGTCAGTCTAGAGGTTGATCATAGATCTCCTACACAGGAAGAATGGATACTCCTTTACTAACTTACTTATTTATTAACCCCCTTAACAACCCCCCATATACATTCACACCAATAACAATAATAATAATTACTTTACCACACTATCTTACGTTAAAAGCCTTTGTCCACATAAGCAGGATACAAGGTTTACACTGAGAACAAGCTAGGGTAAAGTTCTACTAGGTAAGGGACACTAGCAATGACTCTAGGGAGCTTACTGGTAACACTGGAGCCCACGTGGTTCCCCTGGAACCCCCTAGAGTAACTTGTAAAAATAAACACTAGTGAACACCTAATTGCTACACATCAATACTTTACACATAGAACACGTTTATGCCAGACAATGAGGATACTACACAGTCTACTTAACTGGATAACAACGACACAGAAATACAGAAACAGAGGAAGGGGAGGAGGTTTCCTACCACCACAACGCCAGCCAGAGAAGAAAGCGCATCTCCACTCTTCTCCCTCAGTAGACTCGCTGCCAGCAGACTACTCAACTAATCGTACAGCATTCCTATCCCAAGTTTACTCAGGTTTACTTTACAAATGATTAGAAAGTATTAGTAAACATAGTTGGTGCCTATTTTATTATTTAATAATCAACCCCAAGCTCAGTCTTTAAATGCTCTTTGAGAAACAAGAATAGTCTTACGTCTGGCAGGGAAGATACAAACAAATGCACCTCGTGATGCGTTTCCAATACTATAAGGCAGTTTATTTCGCTCACTTTTGACGTCTGGTTTCCACTGAGGAACCCAGGGTCGTAACAAACCGCATCCCCAGGGGGAGCCGGAACCACACTTAACACAGTCACAAACCATTCAAAACAGGTTAAAAGTTCGTCCTGAAACTCGATTGGAGCACCATGCACCGCTACATACGTCAAGGTGACACTACGATTCACCACTTTAACAGAACCGGTGGTATCAGGGAGAGGGTAAACACGCCCCTCACACCACCCGAGAAACCTCAGAAAGAGAGCCTGGAGGTGGAACTTGACCAGATCACGGTGGCCCTGAAGCAGCTGGATGCCCACTAAGTCCGACAGCTGCACATGTAGCACGTTCACCAGGGCGACACCAACCAATAGATGGTCCACCGGCACCGTAAATGCCAGACCAGCCGACGATGTCCTCTTCACTGGAGGCCGAGAAGTCCCCATGCAAATCCAAACGTCCAAAAGCAATTTAAACAACTTAATTTTCGGTCATTTACGATTATTTCATTAGTGTTTGATAAGTCAATAAGTAAATAAGAATGTTCTAGAGATCTGGTAGCCAGTTTCTTCCTCGAGATGTTCTAGAGATCTGTTGTTCATAATAACTTTCAAAATACATTTATAGGCAAAAGGAACCGCCCAGTTTTTGGTTTTCGTAAAACTATCGAATGCCTTTATAAATGTTTGTAACCAATATTCTGTTTTAGAGGTAATATCAGACTCATAAAATATTCCTATGTTGACATCGTCTATAGACACGTTAAACCTTTTTGTATATATTACAAAATATATATTAAAATAATAATATATTTCATTAATATATTAATATTTTATTAATTTTAATTTATTATATTAATTTGGATATAGTTCGCTTTGTAAATGGAAGAGGAGAAATAAAATGCAAATCTTCAGACATTTGAACCATAATCCATATCCATAGACTTTAAGACAAAAGTGTAAACAAATGTTTATCACATAATTGGATAAAAAGTGTTTACCGAAAATGTTGTTTCACAAAATAAATTATAATTAACAGTCCTACTTGTTGCTCATTGCACTACCTTCAGCTCACAGAACTGTACAACTTTATTCATTGTTACGTGCATGTCTCACTATACAGTTATCACCTGGATAACAATATCACCTGGATAGCAATATTACCTGGATAACAATATCACTTGAATAACAATATCACCTGGATAACTATATCACCTGGATAACAATATTTTAACTTAGTTTAACTGACAATTCTTTCTATTCTGTAATATAAAGCTTTTTTTCTCTCTCTCTCTCTCTCTCTCTCTCTCTCTCTCTCTCTCTCTCTCTCTCTCTCTCTCTCTCTCTCTCTCTCTCTCTCTCTCTCTCTCTCTCTCTCTCTCTCTCTCTCTCTCTCTCTCTCTCTCTCTCTCCCTCTCTCTCTCCCTCCCTCTCTCCCTCCCTCTCTCCCTCCCTCCCTCCCTCTCTCTCTCTCTCTCTCTCTCTCTCTCTCTCTCTCTCTCTCTCTCTCTCTCTCTCTCTCTCTCTCTCTCTCTCTCTCTCTCTCTCTCTCTCTCTCTCTCTCTCTCTCTCTCTCTCCCTCCCTCTCTCCCTCCCTCTCTCCCTCCCTCTCTCCCTCTCTCTCTCTCTCTCTCTCTCTCTCTCTCTCTCTCTCTCTCTCTCTCTCTCTCTCTCTCTCTCTCTCTCTCTCTCTCTCTCTCTCTCTTTCTCTCTCTCTCTCTCTCTCTCTCTCTCTCTCTCTCTCTCTCTCTCTCTCTCTCTCTCTCTCTCTCTCTCTCTCTCTCTCTCTCTCTCTCTCTCTCTCTCTCTCTCTCTCTCTCTCTCTCTCTCTCTCTCTCTCTCTCTCTCTCCCTCTCTCTCCCCTGAGTAGCTTCATCAACCCCATCTCAATAGTACTCACATTAATGGGACACAATTCTTTGAGGAGTTGAGGGATGGAGTGGTTTAAGTGTTAGATAAGGACCAGACGCCCAGGGGACACGACTTTTTTACAGGTCAACCATGTTACAGGTTGACCTGTCTAAAAGTCGACCTGTAAAGCTATGCACAGGTCCTCAAGGATCTCTTACCAGTCAGCACTTGCCCCACCACCACCTGGTCATTAGGGATGTGTATTAGACTCAGTTGCTGTTGGCTGAATCAGTGTTGGTTGGTTGGAGCAGTGTTCTTAGACGACCATTGAGCTGGACAGGGAGGCGACCCCAGCCATCACCACCGTGCCTGGGAACAGCTGCAGTCCGAAGGTAACTGTTTTCCTGCGTTACATATGTTTAGGATCAAGCCGTTGCCAACTAGGGTATTATATATTTCGGGTATAATTTATTTTTATTAATAAGTTACTGTTTTAATGTTGTACTTGATATTTCAGTCCACTTCCTCTTTGTCATTTAATTTTAATATATATGATTTTGAGTTTACTGGTGTTTTGGTTATATTCAGTTACGTCTCCAAGTGCTCTAACGTCAATAAGTAGAAGTAATAACTCATGATTTTAACCTCAGTAATTATTGAAGAAGTATGTATGTCCTTTTGTGTAATATTCCTGACCTGTCTCGTCTGGGTCAAGACAGCACTAAGTACAGTAATTAGCACATTAATTACCCAATATGAAGAGTGGTAGCAGCAATTAACTGGAGTAGAATAATTAGATCCAGCATCAATTATCCTTTTGTCATAACAACGACAGTTCCGGTGCTAATTGACCCCTGTGGAATATTGGGAGTATTTATCGCCGTGATGGTGAGTGCAGCTTGTATTTTACAGTGTGTATAGATAAATTATTGATACGAATAATTAATAATTGATGACAGAGGTTATTACTACTCATCAGGTAGATGGTACAATGGCATCAGCACAGGTCCAATAATTTCAGTTAATGGAGGCTTGTGCGATCTTGCTGCTCAGGCCTAACAATTGATAATTAATTGTAGAATTTGAAGTGTAATGATTTTTGTGTAGATAAGCCATTAAGGCTGGTAGCAGCAGATTAACTTGACCACTTTGAGTTATTTAGATAGAATATAGCACTCGATTCTCTCAAAACGCTTCGGAGGTACAAGAATCAATAGAGTATTCGTGCAGCAATTCAAGGTTGAACTATCTGGGCAGAGATCAGCGTGGGACACTACGTTTATTTTTGGCTTACATGGCTGGAATCTGAGCTAATCTCGTGAGGGTTCGCGGACAATGAGGTACGCAGTATGTAGATCTTGTAGCAACGGATTAACAGTAGGGACCGTGCTAGTGATCAGCCTATTAAATTCAACAGTGCTAGTCTAATGTCGTTTGGCTTGCTAGTTTGGGATCTAGTTAGCCAGTGTATTCTCCTAGTTTTACTCACCTAGTTGCGCTTGTGGGGGTTTAGCTTCGACTCTTGGTCCCGTCTCTATACTGTCAACCAACTGGTGTTTAGAGTCTTGAATCAATCAGTGTACAGATTCTGATCGCGGCCAGCTGGCCTAATTATAAATTTCTGGACTATTGAGAATGATAGTAGTAGTAGGCATCCATCAGTCACATGAGACTATGGAGTTGCACTCTGGTTGTCGGTCTGGAGTGGCCTCTCCAGGGCGCAAAGTCAGGGTAGGTTGATACGAAGGCGAAGTTGTCACCCAAGCAGCAGGTACCCCTTCTCCACGGCGCCGAAAGTCTCCAATGGAAAGGCAAACCCCAATGAGATTGGTTCCAGCGCCGTCGCAGGAGCTGCCAGAACGAGGCTGAAGGCAACAACGAACTGCACTAGGGGCTCCAGCTCCGGAGTTTACCTCAAGGTTGGTGCAAGAAGGCACATGATAGTAGACGTAAGATAAGGAGTTTTCCATTTTAAATCAGTCTGTCCTCCTAAGGTTTACCAACATCAAGAAACTGTCGTACTAAAGTGCCCTTATCCTAACCTACCAGAGGACCCAAAACAGAAAACGGGACAAGATCACAATTTCGCGAGCCGCTACCATTTTCTAGTACGACAATTTTTGGCCTTAGGTAGAGTATACAACAAAATGCGACGTGTTATTACAAGAACGGGTTGTTTAAATATACTACTAATAGAGTGATAATTTAGTCAAAAAGTGGCATAATTTCTTTATATCTTGATTATGTATTTTGTAATAATTTGTTCAGTTACAATTTAAGTTGTGCACCGATTGTATAGTTTTCGTGTGATTATGGACATTGTGGCTGCATCTGCCCACTGGGTCAGTGCATATCCAGTACTAATTGTACAGTGGAAAGTGAAACAAGGAATTGTTGAAAAGAAATTCAAAACATTAATTTTGTGGAATTTGAAATTTATTGGTTTGTACTGCAGAAGCTGTGCGAGATCTGTTCAGGTGGGACTGTATGTTGTCCACCTTCTTCGAAGGGGCTAATAAAGATAATGTTCTTCGGAGATACTGTTGTTGTTGTTTTAGATTTAGCTACTCAGAACGAAATGTCCATGTAGCACGGGCTATGGTGAGCCCGTAATTGAGTTCGGTTATTCGCGATAACTTTGTTACTCTGATATTTGGGTTAAAGTTTTAAATGGAGGTGGGGTTTCCTCCTTTTTCCCTGTTTCTTTTTCGCTTCAGTTTTAGTTGTGTTTTAATAACATTATCTTGGTGGCGGATGTAGGTACAGAATGTTCACTAGTGAGTCCCATTCTTTAACGGCTTTTCTAATCATTGTAGTCGCTGTGGAATGTGCATCTAATGCAGCTGCTGTCGTTGGATTAATGTTGAGTTTGATGCGCAGGGCTTCAGTAGCTTCACATTCCAGTAAGTAGTGCAATAGTGGCGCCTCTGCTTCTGTTCCGCAGATATGACACTCGTTAACTATTGGGTTCATTACCTCCCTTTTAAAAAATTAAAATTTACTTCCCAGCAGCACTTGTAACTAAGTCTGAGTCTGTGTATGGCTACTGCAATGTCTGTGGATATCTTTTCGTCAGGCTTGAAATAGTGGCTTGTTGGTACCATATCGCAGTGGATCTTCCTTCCGCTACTTTGGCTCTGTGGCGACTTTTGATCTTTTGATAGTTGGGACTATTTTCTTCTTGATTTGCTCCTTAATCTGTGAAAAACTTGGAGGTATTTGAACCTGTACAACAGGTAGAGCAGTGGCAGTTTTTGCTAGTGAGTCTGCCTTTTCATTAACCATCAACTATCTATGCCAATGTGACTTGGTATCCAAATAGGGTGATTGACAGCCCTAGATTATGAGATTCTTTCCCTATATGTTGGATTTCTGTCAGGAGTTGTATATTATCTCTGTGCTGACTGGATAACAATGCTTGGAGCGAAGATTTAGAGTCGGTATGAATGATGACATCATGTAAATTATTCTCAATTGTATTGTTTATTGCCTCCTTCATTGCATATAATTCTGTCTGCAATGTTGAGCAACCACTATTTATGCTCCAGTAAGCTTCATGGTTGGGAGTGTAAACTGCTGCCCCAGCAGAACCTCTTTCTTGATCAACTGATCCAAATGTGAAGATGTAAATCGTTATCGGTCTTGATATGGTTTCCATTTGTTGATCTATGACTGCTTTGAGCCTCTGCGGCTCACATGCTGATTTTTTAACTGGTAATTCTTCAATGATAATCTTTAGACTCAATTCTTCTCATGGAGGAGGATGCCGATAGTGTTGATATGGTCTATCTTCTTCTTTGTTTTTAATGGTCCATTTCAAGTCCACTTTCTCTAGAATCTTTACTAGATTATCCGTCCATGCACTTGTTCGATATTGAAGGTTTCTCTGAAGCGATCTGTGTAAGCTATCTTTGATTGACAGTCTGGCGGTGGTTCCAACAAGTTTTGCTATTATGGTGGCTATCATTTGTTACATCCTGTTTTCTAAGGCTGGTAAGCTGCTTTCCATTCTTAGATTCTCTCGACGCGTCCATATAGGTGTTCCCAGCATTGTTCTGAGGGGCATGATTTTGAGACACTTCCAGTTTCTCCCATTGGTTATCACTGAGGGATGTAAGAACAGGAGTAACATAGTCATTGAGTGACCTAACTGCTTGAACGTAGTTCATTTTGAATACTGGTAGAGATGCACCCTCTCTAAGACTTGTTAGGGAACGCAAAGCTGAGTTTCTGGCTTTACAGCGTTGCCGAAGATATTCAACTGCACGAGTGAATTTCAACTCGAGTGCAGTCTATGGTTGTCTATTATGACTCCTAGGCATTGAAAAGAGGTAACCCACTCAATTTCATGTCCTTGTATTGCGAGTCTGATGTCTTGAGTTCTCATTTTAATGGCTATTGCTTTTTTTTTTTTTTTTGCTGTTTATTTTCACTGCTATGTGTTCCGCTTCCCTTCAGATAATATCTATGCATTTATCGGGCATGGTGCCTGGCGTCTTTGCCATTGATGATGACCACAAAGTCGTCTGCATAATTAAGCAGTTTGGCTTTTGGTAACTTGAGCTTCATGAATTGTTCCACGAGACAGTTGAAGAGGAAGGAGCTTAGTATTCGTCCTTGCAGAGATCCATTTTCCAGCCTCTTTGAGGTCGATGTTTTTCCTTGGAATTTAACTGTAGGTTCTCGGTTAAGCAGGCTTCCTTTGGCAAAGGCAAGAGCGTGTCCTTTAATTTCTTTATCCACAAGGCAGCACGGTGTAGCTGGAGCACTGGCTAACTCGAAATAGTTTTCTAGGTCTAGAAAAATAAGGATTCCAGGTTTGCCATTTATTTGATTTGACACACATTAGTGATTTGTCATTGCACGGAACATGAACAGAGTGTAGGGGACAAGAACTCGACCACTCTCTTGGAACAGAGCAATTAGTTTCCATTCCTAAACCTAAAAACCCAGGAAATCCAAATCCCATCTCATTAACAAGCTGTCTGGTCAAAACTGTGGAAAGAATGGCTGTTAATCGAATTGAATGGAAAGCCAATCCACTACACCAAAATGTGTTTACTTACAGAAAAGGTGTTGGAACCACAGAATGTCTTACCTCCCTTCCGGAGATACTAATACATGAACCTTAAGAACATAAGAATAAAGGTAACTGCAGAGGGGGGAGGGAGACAGTGAGAGAGAGAGAGAGAAGTGGGGGGAGAGACACATGGATGCGTCCCATTGGCCCACACGAGGCAGCTGCTATTTATCACCACCCAATCCCATTCATATACATGTCCAACCCACGTTTGAAACAATCAAGGGATCACACCTCCACCATGAAACGCGGTAATTGGTTCCATAAATCGACAACCCTGTTACCGAACCAATATTTACCCAGGTCTTTCCTTAATCTCAACTTATCCAATTTATAATCATTGTTTCGTGCTCTGTCTTGTATTGATACTTTTTAATACCCAATTAATATCTCCTTTGTTATGTCCATTCATCCACTTGTACACCTCTAGCGTGTCACGCCTAATTCTTCGCCTTTCTAGAGAATGAAATTTAGGCTTTGTAAATTTTTCTTCATATGAGAGGTTTCTAATTTGAGGGATTAACTTTGTCATCCTACGCTGGACGCGTTCTAGTTAATTTATATCCATTCTATAGTATAGTGACCAAAACTGAACTGCATAATCTAAATGGGGCCTAACCAGGGACCAGATTCACGAAAGCACTTAAGCAAGCACTTACGAAGGTGAACATCTTTTCTCAATCTTTGACGGCTTTGGTTACATTTATTAAACAGTTTACAAGCATGAAAACTTCCCATTCAACAGTTGTTATTGTTATAAACAGCCTCCTGGTGCTTCGGAGCTCATTAACTGTTTAATAATTATAAACAAAGCCGTCAAAGATTGATTAAAGTTATATAGGCTCGTAAGTGTTTGCGTAAGTGCTTTCGTGAATCTGGCCCCAGAGCAATATATAGCTAAAGAACAACACCAGGTGTCTTATTAGTAATGCTTCGA
The DNA here is from genome assembly GCF_040958095.1 of Procambarus clarkii. Classification (NCBI taxonomy): domain Eukaryota; kingdom Metazoa; phylum Arthropoda; class Malacostraca; order Decapoda; family Cambaridae; genus Procambarus; species Procambarus clarkii. The sequence continues at coordinate 46,051,176 of NC_091177.1, forward strand.
TTAATATACTCCAGTGTCCTATTTGCCTTTTTACGAACATTTTTGCATTTATTTTTTGGTTTTAAATTCTTAATAATCATAACTCTGAGATCCCTTTCAAAATCCGACTTCGCAATCTCACCACTAACTACCTCGTATCTTGTACGTCTATCATCATTACTTGAAATCAAAACCTTACATTTGTCAGCATTAAACTGTATCTGACAATCTTTTAACCATTTCAAAACCCTATTTAGATCGTCTTGAAGTGATAGTGAGTCTTTTACCGTGTTTATTTCACTCCCGATATTTGCATCATAGGCAAATTTGCAAATATTGATGCTCAAACCTGAATCTAAATCATTTATATATATATATATATATATATATATATATATATATATATATATATATATATATATATATATATATATATATATATATTATGAATAACAGAGGTCCCAGGACAGAGCCTTGAGGCACTCCACATACAACATTTTCCCACTCTGACTTAACCCCATTTATACTAACTCTTTGTTTCCTTTGGAATAGCTATGCACTAATCCAACTTAATATAGCACCCACAATACCAAGAGCCTTCATCTTTTTAATCAGTTTTTCATGTGGCACTGTATTAAAAGCTTTGCTAAAGTCAAGGTACACAACATCACAAACCTTACCACTATCAACTGCTTCAAATATGTTGAAATAAAAAGATAGCAAATTTGTTAAACATGAACAGCCATTTGTAAACCTATGTTGTGAATCATTCATTAATTTATGTTTTTCAAGATGAAGACGAATGGTATTTGCAATTATCAATTCAAGTAACTTTCCCATAATAGACGTTAAGCTAATTGGCCGATAGTTTGACGCAAGTGATCTCCTTTCTTGAAAATTGGAACCACATTAGCAACCTTCCTCGAGTCTGGTACTCTGCCTGACTCTAATGATTTATTAGGAATGGTAGACAGTGGCTCGCAAAGCTCTTCTTTGCATTCTTTAAGCACCCTGGCAAACACTTCGTCTGGCCCCTTGGGATTTGTTTGGATTCAGTTTCACTACTTGATTAACAACATCTTCTTTGGTAACTGTTACACTAATCAACCTGTCCTCTTCCCCACCTACATAGACTTGTTCAACTGAAGGCATAATGTTAAGTTCGTCTTTAGGAAAGACAGAGATAAAATATTTATTAAAAAACTAGCTGTACTCAGCCACCCGTTGCTGTGACTCAGCAACGCATGTGCGTTGCTGAGCCACAGCAACCTTCCCTGTCCCCCAGTCTTCCCAACCATTTCCCCCTCCCGCGTCCCCTCGTCCTCCCCACCATTCCCCCTCCCCCATCCCTGTGTCCTCCCCACCATTCCCCACTCCACCGTTCCCTCGTCCTTCCCATCATCTCCCTCACCCCTGTCCCCCTTGTCCTTACCATTCCCCCCTCCCCCGTCTCCTCGTCCTCCCCCACCATCCACCATTTCCCTGTCGACTTGTCCTCCCTGCCATTCTCCATTCCCCTGTCTCCTCATCTCCACCATCCCCCACTCCCGTCCCCTCGTCCTACCCACCATTCCCAACTCCCTCGTCCGATGCATTCCTAAATGGTCTGATGTTCCCATCAGAAACTTAGGAACATCAAACGATCTGATGTTCCCATCAGAAACTTAGGAACATCAAATGATCTGATGTTCCCATCACTGAAATGTAAGAAAAACAGTTAAAAATGAAATGAAAAACAATGAAAATTTTAAAAAATAAACTATACTCACAAAATGAACGGTATGGTAGACAAAACAGCTGAATTTCAATGCAATGTCACACAAAATAATTAAACTAAAATGAAAATAAATCGAAATTTATTAAAATTCAATTTTTCATTGAAATTGGAAACGTTGAAATGAAAAAGTAACATATGTAGTATAGTGTATGTGTTGCTCTTACGTGCAACATTTGGCACTGTTTAAAAAAAAACATTTTTTTCCTGTCACAGGTGTGGCTTCTATACTTATACTCATGAAATGATTGGCATGGTAAACAACACAGCTCAATTCCAACGCAATGTCACACAAAATAATTAAAACAAAATAAAAATAAATCGAAATCTATGAAAATTCAATTAGTCAATGCAATTGGAAACATTGAAATGGAATCGTAACATATTTAGTATAGCAACGTATTTGATGTAAAGATCAAGCTGGTGTATGTGATGTAAGAGTTGCTCTTACGTGCAACAGATGGTGCTGTTTCATAAAAAAATATGTTTTACCTGTCACAGGTGTGGCATCTATACTTATAATTACGAAATAAACGGTATGGTAAACAACACAGCTCAATTCCAATACAATGACACACAAAATATTTAAATCAAAATGATAATAAATCGAAATCCATGAACACTCAATTTATCAATGGAATCAGAAACATTGAAATGGAATTGCAAGATTTATAGTATAGCAAGTTTTGCTATTACGTGCAACAGATGGCACTGTTTAAAAAAAAACAAGTTTTTTTATTTTCACAGGTAAGGCATCTATATAGTAGGTATATAAAAACACTTCCACATTGTGTCAAAATTTCAAAGGAATCGGTTAAAAGGTTTCGAAGATTTCGCTCACAAGAAAATCACATGAAAAACAGTTTTTCAATAAAAATGTTTTTTTCTCGTCACAGACGTGACATCTATATAGTATGTATATAAAAACCAGCTCGGATGCGAATGGAAAGTTGTGTGAAATTTTCAAAGCAATCGATGAAGAACTTTCGGAGATTAGCGATTTTGAACAAACGAACATTTACATTTTTTTTATATAGATACCAATAATCTGTGTCGTTATCAGTTATCTGACCTGTCCTAGTTTTTAATGAACCTATCCTTTCCCCAATCTTTGTTCCACATAACTGAAAAACCCTTTAGGATTTGTCTTTGCTTGCCCTGCTAAGCGAACTTCATAGTTTCTTTTTGCCTTCCTTATCTCTTTTTTTAACATTTCTAATCAGCTGGACGAATTCTTGTTCTAAACTGACTTCCCCATTCTTAATCCTTTTGTACCACGCTCTCTTTCTACCTATAAATTTCTTCATATCCTTTGTTATCCATTTCAGGTCATTAGTATTCGATGTATTCAATTTGTATGGAATGATATGATATAACATACAATTTGTGTGGTATACCTTGGGAATATTTAGATCACAACTTTGTTGTGTTTGAAAAATTATGTGTTTCAAAGTGATACCAGCGGTCTCTTGAAGTACAATGACTCCATCTTTTATTCCCGTAAAAAGTGCATCAAGATCGAAAATATAATTATAAATTATTTGAGCGGTTAGCGGGACTTGTCAAGATTCAGCGGTGTCCCTTCGCTATTCGGTCCTTGGAAGCGCTTTAATCAAGCTGAAAATTTTCAACACGTGTTCAAGCCTAGTAATCATTAATATTATTTCAGCAATTGAGTGTGCGTCACTAGAATATATAACATATAGTATTTTGAAAGTTAATAATTTGTAAACTGCGGAATAATGCATTGTGGAGTCAGCGCAGTCAGGGTCAATGTGATAACAATTAGTCTCAGTTATTAACAGTAAATCAGTGTCATTTACTTAAATTACCAGCAATTAAATAAATAATTTGATAAATATAATACGGCAAGCAAAATATTTATTCAGCAATCACTGAGGTTCAAAGTCCACTGAGTACGGTAACAAATCCATTACGGTCAGAAAATGCTCAATTCTTTAATTAGTACATCAGTAAACTGGTTATGCAGTGCAATAAAAAAAATAATTTTGAAAATTACAGTGATTTTGTTTTCTGTGCAGTGTTTTCATAACTTAAAAAAAATGAGGTACTTGAAATATTTAATTATAAATTTTAACTGCCAGAATTAATTGAAGTAAACTACTGAAAGTTATGAGAAAAATTACGACTTAAATTGGCAGTTAAACAGTGTTTTATAATTATATTTTTGTTTGGTCAATTAAAATAGTTTTAGGTGTGAGAATTAATTCTCTAATTCCTTCAGTCAAACCTTCCCATATAGTCAACTATGTAGTCGAAAACTAATTCTCACAGCTAAAACAAAGTATTTAAATTTACCGAAAAAATACAATTATTAAACGCTTTTAACTGCTAATTTATGTAGTTGACTAATGGGAACAGCGCTGACTAGTTCTGGTAATTACAGGATTTATTCACCAATTAATGCCAATCAATGATGTGGTTTGTGGATCATTAATGCAACTATACGTAATGGTCTTTGTTTAATTAGTGTTCGTACTGTGATATCAATATGCCCACTGTGTTGACTTGATTATTTGCTGCTTTCATCAATATGCCCACAGTGTTGACTTGATTACTTGCTGCTTCCACCAATATGCCCACAGTGTTGGCTTGATTACTTGCTGCTTCCACCAATATGCCCACTGTGTTGACTTGATTACTTGCTGCTTCCACCAATATGCCCACAGTGTTGGCTTGATTACTTGCTGCTTCCACCAATATGCCCACAGTGTTGGCTTGATTACTTGCTGCTTCCATCAATATGCCCACAGTGTTGGCTTGATTACTTGCTGCTTCCATCAATATACCCACAGTGTTGGCTTGATTACTTGCTGCTTCAGTCAATATACCCACAGTGTTGGCTTGATTACTTGCTGCTTCAGTCAATATACCCACAGTGTTGGCTTGATTACTTGCTGCTTCCATCAATATACCCACAGTGTTGGCTTGATTACTTGCTGCTTCCATCAATATACCCACAGTGTTGGCTTGATTACTTGCTGCTTCCATCAATATACCCACAGTGTTGACTTGATTACTTGCTGCTTCCATCAATATACCCACAGTGTTGGCTTGATTACTTGCTGCTTCCATCAATATGCCCACAGTGTTGACTTGATTACTTGCTGCTTCCACCAATATGCCCACAGTGTTGACTTGATTACTTGCTGCTTCCACCAATATAACCACAGTGTTGGCTTGATTACTTGCTGCTTCCATCAATATACCCACAGTGTTGGCTTGATTACTTGCTGCTTCAGTCAATATACCCACAGTGTTGGCTTGATTACTTGCTGCTTCAGTCAATAAACAGTTTATGGTGCCGTCCAGAAGTGATTCATTTATGATCAGCAAAGAGACAAGGAGACTTATTATATTTGGCATAATTCTCGGGGAACATTAGTGACGCACGGAACATTAGTGACGCACGGAACATTAGTGACGCACGGAACATTAGTGACGCACGGAACATTAGTGACGCACGGAACATTAGTGACGCGCGGAACATTAGTGACGCACGGAACATTAGTGGCACACGGAACATTAGTGGCACACGGAACATTAGTGACGCGCGGAACATTAGTGACGCGCGGAACATTAGTGACGCACGGAACATTAGTAACGCACGGAACATTAGTGACGCACGGAACATTAGAGGCGCATGGAACATTAGTGGCGCACGGAACATTAGTGGCACACGGAACATTAGTGACGCACGGAACATTAGTGACGCACGGAACATTAGTGGCGCACGGAACATTAGTGACGCACGGAACATTAGTGGCGCACGGAACATTAGTGACGCACGGAACATTAGTGGCACACGGAACATTAGTGACGCACGGAACATTAGTGGCACACGGAACATTAGTGACGCACGGAACATTAGTGGCGCACGGAACATTAGTGGCACACGGAACATTAGTGACGCACGGAACATTAGTGACGAACGGAACATTAGTGACGTACGGAACATTAGTGACGTACGGAACATTAGTGGCACACGGAACATTAGTGACGCACGGAACATTAGTGGCACACGGAACATTAGTGGCGCACGGAATATTAGTGACGCACGGAACATTAGTGACGCACGGAACATTAGTGATGCAAGGAACATTAGTGACGCACGGAACATTAGTGGCACACGGAACATTAGTGACGCATGGAACATTAGTGGCGCACGGAACATTAGTGGCGCACGGAACATTAGTGACGCACGGAACATTAGTGACGCGCGGAACATTAGTGACGCACGGAACATTAGTGACGCACGGAACATTAGTAACGCACGGAACATTAGTGACGCACGGAACATTAGAGGCGCACGGAACATTAGTGGCGCACGGAATATTAGTGGCGCACGGAACGTTAGTGACGCAAAGAACACTAGTGACGCACGGAACATTTGTGATGCACGGAACATTAGTGACGCACGGAACATCAATGACGCACGGAACATAAGTGACGCACGGAACATTAGTGATGCACGGAACATTAGTGATGCACAGAACATTAGTGAAACACGGAACACTAGTGATGCATGGAACATTAGTAACGCACGGATTAGTGACGCACGGAACATTAGGGACGCACGGAACATTAGTGATGCAAGGAACAATAATGACGCACGGAACATTAGTGATGCAAGGAACAATAGTGACGCACGGATTAGTGACGCACGGAACATTAGAGACGCACGGAAAATTAGAGGCGCACGGAACATTAGTGATGCAAGGAACAATAGTGACGCACGGATTAGTGACGTGCGGAACATTAGTGGCGCACAGAACATTAGTAACGCACTGAAATTTAGTGACGCACGGAACATTAGTGGCGCACGGAACATTGGTGACGCACAGAACATTAGTGGCGCACGGAACATAAGTGACGCACGGAACATTAGAGGCGCACGGAACATTAGTGATGCAGGGAACATTAGTGATGCACGGAACATTAGTGGCGCATGGAACATTAGTGACGCACGGAATTTTAGTGGCGCACTTAACATTAGTGACGCACAGAACATTAGTGGCGCAGAGAACATTAGTGGCGCACGGAACATTATTGACGCACTGAACATTAGTGGCGCACGGAACATAAGTGACGCACGGAACATTAGAGGCGCACGGAACATTAGTGATGCAGGGAACATTAGTGATGCACGTAACATTAGTGGCGCACTTAACATTAGTGACGCACAGAACATTAGTGGCGCAGAGAACATTAGTGGCGCACGGAACATTATTGACGCACTGAACATTAGTGGCGCCCGGAACATCAGTGGCGCACGGAACATTAGTGACGCACTGAACATTAGTGGCGCACAGAACATTAGTGACGCACGGAACATTAGTGGCGCACAGAACATTAGTGGCGCCCGGAACATTAGTGACGCATGGAACATTAGTGATACAAGGAACAATAGTGACGCACGGATTAGTGATGCAAGGAACATTAGTGACGCACGGAACATTAGTGGCGCACGGAACATTAGTGACGCACGGAACATTAGTGGTGTACGGAACATTAGTGACGCACGGAACATTAGTGACGTACGGAACATTAGTGGCGCACAGAACATTATTGACGCACGGAACATTAGTGACGCACGGAACATTAGTGGCGCACGGAACATTAGTGACGCATGGAACATTAGTGGCGCACGGAACACTAGTGACGCACGGATTAGTGATGCACGGAACATTAGTGACGCACGGAACATTAGTGACGCACGGAACATTAGTGATACAAGGAACAATAGTGACGCACGGAACATTAGTGATACAAGGAACAATAGTGACGCACGGATTAGTGATGGACGGAACATTAGTGGTGCACGTAACATTAGTGACACACAGAACATTAGTGATGCACGGAACATTAGTGGCGCACGGAAAATTAGTGACGCACGGAACATTAGTGATGCACGGAACATTAGTGCCGCACGGAACATTAGTGACGCACGGAACATTAGTGACGCAAGGATCATTAAAGGCGCACGGAACATTAGTGACGCACGGAACATTCGAGGCGCACGAAACATTAGTGGCGCACGGAACATTAGTGGCGCAAGGATCATTAAAGGCGCACTGAACATTAGTGGCGCACGGAACATTAGTGGCGCACGGAACATTAGTGATGCACGGAACATTCGAGGCGCACGGAACATTTGTGACGCACGGAACATTATTGATGCACAGAACATTATTGATGCACAGAACATTGATGGCGCACGGAACATTAGTGACGTATGGAACATTAGTGGCGCCCAGAACATTAGTGACGCACTGAACATTAGTGGCGCACAGAACATTAGTGACGAACGGAACATTAGTGATGCACGGAACATTAGTGACGCACGGAACATTAGTGACGCATGGAACATTAGTGATACAAGGAACAATAGTGACACACGGATTAGTGATGCATGGAACATTAGTGACGCACGGAACATTAGTGGTGCACGGAACATTAGTGACGCACGGAACATTAGTGGTGTACGGAACATTAGTGACGCACGGAACATTAGTGATGTACAGAACATTAGTAGTGCACAGAACATTATTGGCGCACGGAACATTAGTGACGCACGGAACATTAGTGGCGCCCGGAACATTAGTGGCGCACGGAACATTAGTGACGCACGGAACATTAGTGGCGCACGGACCATTAGTGACGCACGGAACATTAGTGAAGCACGGAACACAAGTGACGCACGGAACATTAGTAATGCACGGAACATTAGTGACGCACGGAACAATAATGACGCACGGAAGATTAGTGACGCACGGAACATTAGTGATGCAAGGAACATTAGTGACGCACGGAACATTAGTGACGCAAGGAACAATAGTGACGCACGGAACATTAGTGATGCAAGGAACAATAGTGACGCACGGATTGGTGACGCACGGAACATTAGTGACGCACGGAACATTAGAGGCTCACGGTATATTAGTGACTCACGGAACATTAATGACGCACGGAACATTAGTGGCGCAGGGAACATTAGTGACGCACGGAACATTAGTGGCGCACGGAACATTAGTGGCGCACAGAACATTAGTGACGCACGGAACATTAGTGACGCACGGAACAATAGTGGCGCACGGAAAATTAGTGACGGACGGAATATTAGTGATGCACGGAACATTAGTGGCGCATGGAACAATAGTGACGTACGGAACATTAGAGGCGCACGGAACATTAGTGACGCACTGAACATTAGTGGCGCACGGAACATTAGTGACGTACGGAACATTAGAAGCGCACGGAACTTTATTGACGCTCGAAACATTAGTGACGCACGGAACATTAGTGACGCACGGAACATTTGAGGCGCACGGATTATTAGTGGCGCCCGGAACATTAGTGGTGCACGGAACATTAGTGACGCACGGAACATTAGAGGCACACGGAACATTAGTGACGCAGGAAACATTAGTGACCCACGGAACATTCGAGGCGCACGGAACATTAGTGACGCACTGAACATTAGTAACGCACGGAACATTAGTGACGCACGGAACATTAGTGATGCACGGAACATTAGTGGCGCACGGAACATTTGTGACGCACGGAACCTTAGTGGCGCACGGAACATTTGTGACGCACGGAAAATTAGTGGCTCACAAAACATTAGTGACGCACGGAACATTAGTGACGCACGGAACATTAGTGAAGCACTGAACATTAGTAACGCACGGAACATTAGTGACGCACGGAACATTAGTGATGCACGGAACATTAGTGGCGCACGGAACAATTGTGACGCACGGAAAATTAGTGGCGCACGAAACATTAGTGACGCACGGGACATTAGTGATGCATGGAACATTAGTGAAGCTCGGAACACTAGTGACGCATGGAACATTAGTGACGCACGGATCATTAGAGGCGCACGGAATATTAGTGACGCACGGAACATTAGTGACGCACGGAACATTAGAGGCGCACGGAACATTAGTGGCGCACGGAAAATTAGTGGCGCATGGAACATTAGTAACACATGGAACATTAGTGACGCACGGAACATTAGTAACGCACGGAACATTAGTGACGCACGGAGCATTATTGACGCACGGAACATTAGTGACGTACGGAACATTAGAGGCGTATGGAACATTAGTGACGCACGGAACATTAGTGGCGCATGGAACATTAGTGGCGCACAGAACATTAGTGACGCACGGAACATTAGTGATGCACGGAAAATTAGTGCCGCACGGAACATTAGTGACGCACGGAACAATAGTGACGCAAGGATCATTAAAGGCGCACGGAACATTAGTGACGCACGGAACATTAGAGGCACACGAAACATTAGTGGCGCACGGAACATTAGTGGCGCACGGAACATTAGTGATGCACGGAACATTCGAGGCGCACGGAACATTAGTGACGCACGGAACATTATTGATGCATGGAACATTAGTGATACAAGGAACAATAGTGACGCACGGATTAGTGATGCATGGAACATTAGTGACGCACGGAACATTAGTGACGCACGGAACATTAGTGGTGCACGGAACATTAGTGATGCACGGAACATTAGTGGTGTACGGAACATTAGTGACGCACGGAACATTAGTGATGTACGGAACATTAGTAGCGCACAGAACATTATTGGCGCACGGAACATTAGTGACGCACGGAACATTAGTGGTGCCCGGAACATTAGTGGCGCACGGAACATTAGTGACGCACGGAACGTTAGTGGCGCACGGAACATTAGAGACGCATGGAACACTAGTGACGCATGGAACATTAAAGGCGCACGGAACATTAGTGACGCACGGAAAATGAGTGGCGCATGGAACATTAGTAACGCATGGAGCATTAGTGACGCACGGAACATTAGTAACGCACGGAACATTAGTGACGCACGGAGCATTATTGACGCACGGAACATTAGTGACGCACGGAACATTAGAGGCGTATGGAACATTAGTGACGCACGGAACATTAGTGACGCACGGAACATTAGTGGCGCACGGAACATTAGAGGCGCATCGAACATTATTGGCACACGGCACATTAGTGGCGTACGGAAAATTAGTGGCACACGGAACATTAGTGACGCAAAGATCATTAAAGGCGCACGGAACATTAATGGCGCACGGAACATTAGTGGCGGACGGAACATTAGTGACGCATTGAACAATAGTGGTGCATGGAACATTAGTGACGCACGAGACATTAGTGGCGTACGGAACATTAGTGGCGCACGGAACATTAGTGGCGCACGGAACATTAGTGACGCACGGAACATTAGTGAAACACGGAACACTAGTGACGCACGGAACATTGGTAATGCACGGAACATTAGTGACGCAGGGAACAATAATGACGCACGGAAGATTAGTGACGCACGGAACATTAGTGACGCACGGAACATTTGTGACGCACAGAACATTAGTGATGCACAGAACATTAATGATGCACGGAACATTAGTGATGCAAGGAATATTAGTGACGCACGGAACATTAGTGATGCAAGGAACAATAGTGACGCACGGAACATTAGTGATGCAAGGAACAATAGTGACGCACGGATTGGTGACGCACGGAACATTAGTGACGCACGGAACATTAGAGGCTCACAGTACATTAGTGACGCACGGAACATTAGAGGCGCAAGGAACATTAGTGACGTACGGAATATTAGAGGCGCACGGAACATTAGTGACGCACGAACATTAGTGGCGCACGGAACATTAGTGACGGACGGAACATTAGAGGCGCACGGAACTTTAGTGACGCTCGGAACATTAGTGACGCACGGAACATTTGTGGCGCACGGATTATTAGTGGCGCCCGGAACATTAGTGGCGCACGGAACATTAGTGACGCACGGAACATTAGAGGCACATGGAACATTAGTGACGCAGGAAACATTAGTGACCCACGGAACATTCGAGGCGCACGGAACATTAGTGACGCACTGAACATTAGTAACGCACGGAACATTAGTGACGCACGGAACATTAGTGATGCACGGAACATTAGTGGCGCACGGAACAATTGTGACGCACGGAACATTAGCGGCGCATGGAACATTTGTGACGCACGGAAAATTAGTGGCGCTCGAAACATTAGTGACGCACGGAACATTAGTGATGCACAGAACATTAGTGACGCACGGAACATTAGTGACGCACTGAACATTAGTAACGCACGGAACATTAGTGACGCACGGAACATTAGTGATGCACGGAACATTAGTGGCGCACGGAACAATTGTAACGCACGGAACATTAGCGGCGCAAGGAACATTTGTGACGCACGGAAAATTAGTGGCGCACGAAACATTAGTGACGCACGGAACATTAGTGATGCATGGAACATTAGTAAAGCACGGAACACTAGTGACGCACGGAACATTAGTGACGCACGAAACATTAGTGCCGCACGGAACATTAGTGACGCACAGAACATTAGTGACGCATGGAATATTAGTGATGCAAGGAACAATAGTGACGCACGGATTAGTGACGCACGGAACATTAGTGATGCACGGGACATTAGTGATGAACGGAACATTAGTGGCGCATGGAATATTATTGGCGCATGAAACCTTAGTGACGCACGGAACATTAGTGACGCACGGAACATTAGTGGCGCACGGAGCTTTAGTGATGCACGGAACATTAGTGACGCATGGTACATTAGTGATGCAAGGAACAATAGTGACGCACGGAATAGTGACACACGGAACATTAGTGATGCACGGAACATTATTGGAGCACGGAACATTATTGGGGCACGGAACATTAGTGACGCACGGAACATTAGTGGCGCACGGAACATTAGTGGCGCACGGATCATTAGTGACACACGGAACATTAGTGACGCACGGAACATTAGAGGCGCACGGAACATTAGTGAAGCACGGAACATTACTGACGCACGGAACATTTTTGGAGCACGGAACATTATTGGGGCACGGAACATTAGTGACGCATGGAACATTACTGGCGCACGGAACATTAGTGGCGCAAGGAACATTAGTGACACACGGAAACATTAGTGACGCACGGAACATTATTGGCGCATGGAACATTAGTGGCGCACGGAACATTATTGACGCACGGATCATTAGAGGCGCACGGAACATTAGTGACGCACGGAACATTAGTGACGCACGGAACATTAGTGAAGCACGGGACATTAGTGACGAACCGAACTTTAGTGGCGCACGAGACATTAGTACGCATGGAACATTAGTGACACACGGAAACATTAGTGACACACGGAACATTAGTGACGCACGGGACATTAGTGGCGCACGAGTCATTAGTACGCATGGAACATTAGTAACGCACGGAACATTAGTGACGCACGGAACATTAGTGACGCACGGAGCATTAGTGACGCACGGAACATTAGTGGTGCACGGAACATTAGTGACGCACGGGACATTAGCGGCGTACGGAACATTAGTAACGCACGGAACATTAGTGGCGCACGAAACATTAGTACGCATGGAACATTAGTAACGCATGGAACATTAGTGACGCACGGAGCATTAGTGACGCACGGAACATTAGTGAAGCACGGAACATTAGTGACGCACGGAATATTAGTGGCGCACGGAACATTAGTGACGCATGGAACATTAGTGGCGCACGGAACACTAGTGACGCACGGATTAGTGATGCACGGAACATTAGTGACGCACGGAACATTAGTGACGCACGGAACATTAGTGATACAAGGAACAATATTGACGCACGGATTAGTGATGGACGGAACATTAGTGGTGCACGGAACATTACTGACACACAGAACATTAGTGATGCACGGAACATTAGTGGCACACGGAGCATTAGTGGCGCACAGAACATTAGAGGCGCACGGAACATTAGTGGCGCACTTAACATTATTGGCGCACGGAACACTAGTGACGCACGGAACATTAGAGGCGAACGGAACATTAGTGACGCACGGAACATTGGTGACGCACGGAACATTAGAGGCGCACGGAACATTAGTGGCGCACGGAAAATTAGTGACGCACGGAACATTAGTGATGCACGGAACATTAGTGCCGCACGGAACATTAGTGACGCACGGAACATTAGTGACGCAAGGATCATTAAAGGCGCACGGAAAATTAGTGACGCACGGAACATTAGAGGCGCAAGGATCATTAAGGGCGCACGGAACATTAGTGGCGCACGGAACATTAGTGGCGCACGGAACATTAGTGATGCACGGAAAATTCGAGGCGCACGGAACATTAGTGACGCACGGAACATTATTGATGCACAGAACATTATTGATGCACGGAACATTGATGGCGCACGGAACATTAGTGACGTATGGAACATTAGTGGCGCCCAGAACATTAGTGACGCACTGAACATTAGTGGCGCACAGAACATTAGTGACGAACGGAACATTAGTGATGCACGGAACATTAGTGACGCACGGAACGTTAGTGACGCATGGAACATTAGTGATACAAGGAACAATAGTGACACACGGATTAGTGATGCATGGAACATTAGTGACGCACGGAACATTAGTGGTGTACGGAACATTAGTGACGCACGGAACATTAGTGGTGTACGGAACATTAGTGACGCACGGAACATTAGTGATGTACAGAACATTAGTAGCGCAGAGAACATTATTGGCGCACGGAACATTAGTGACGCACGGAACATTAGTGGCGCCCGGAACATTAGTGGCGCACGGAACATTTGTGACGCACGGAACATTAGTGGCGCACGGAACATTAGTAACGCACGGAACATTAGTGAAGCACGGAACACTAGTGACGCACGGAACATTAGCAATGCACGGAACATTAGTGACGCACGGAACAATAATGACACACGGAAGATTAGTGACGCACGGAACATTAGTGATGCACGGAACATTAGTGACGCACGGAACATTAGTGATGCAAGGAACATTAGAGGCTCACAGTACATTAGTGACTCACGGAACATTAATGACGCACGGAACATTACTGGCGCATGGAACATTAGTGACGCACGGAACATTAGTGGCGCACGGAACATTGGTGGCGCACGGAACATTAGTGACGCACGGAACATTAGTGACGCACGGAACAATAGTGGCGCACAGAACATTAGTGACGGACGGAATATTAGTGATGCACTGAACATTAGTGGCGCATGGAACAATAGTGACGTACGGAACATTAGAGGCGCACGGAACATTAGTGACGCACTGAACATTAGTGGCGCACGGAACATTAGTGACGTACGGAACATTAGAAGCGCACGGAACTTTATTGACGCTCGGAACATTAATGACGCACGGAACATTAGTAACGCACGGAACATTTGAGGCGCACGGATTATTAGTGGCGCCCGGAACATTAGTGGCGTACGGAACATTAGTGACGCACGGAACATTAGAGGCACACGGAACATTAGTGACGCAGGAAACATTAGTGACCCACGGAACATTCGAGGCGCACGGAACATTAGTGACGCACTGAACATTAGTAACGCACGGAACATTAGTGACGCACGGAACATTAGTGATGCACGGAACATTAGTGGCGCACGGAACAATTGTGACGCACGGAACCTTAGCGGCGCACGGAACATTTGTGACGCACGGAAAATTAGTGGCTCACGAAACATTAGTGACGCACGGAACATTAGTGATGCACGGAACATTAGTGACGCACGGAACATTAGTGACGCACTGAACATTAGTAACGCACGGAACATTAGTGACGCACGGAACATTAGTGATGCACGGAACATTAGTGGCGCACGGAACAATTGTGACGCACGGAACATTAGCGGCGCACGGAACATTTGTGACGCACGGAAAATTAGTGGCGCACGAAACATTTGTGACGTACGGAACATTAGTGATGCATGGAACATTAGTGAAGCACGGAACACTAGTGACGCACGGAACATTAGTGACGCACGAAACATTAGAGCCGCACGGAACATTAGTGACGCACAGAACATTAGTGACGCACGGAACATTAGAGGCGCACGGAACATTAGTGGCGCACGGAAAATTAGTGGCGCATGGAACATTAGTAACAATTGGAACATTAGTGACGCTCGGAATATTAGTAACGCACGGAACATTAGTGACGCACGGAACATTAGAGGCGTATGGAACATTAGTGACGCACGGAACATTAGTGATGCACGGAACATTAGTGACGCACGGAACATTAGTGACGCACTGAACATTAGTAACGCACGGAACATTAGTGACGCACGGAACATTAGTGATGCACGGAACATTAGTGGCGCACGGAACAATTGTGACGCACGGAAAATTAATGGCGCACGAAACATTAGTGACGCACGGAACATTAGTGATGCATGGAACATTAGTGAAGCACGGAACACTAGTGACGCATGGAACATTAGTGACGCACGGATCATTAGAGGCGCACGGAATATTAGTGACGCACGGAACATTAGTGACGCACGGAACATTAGAGGAGCACGGAACATTAGTGGCGCACGGAAAATTAGTGGCGCATGGAACATTAGTAACACATGGAACATTAGTAACGCACGGAACATTAGTAACGCACGGAACATTAGTGACGCACGGAGCATTATTGAAGCACGGAACATTAGTGACGCACGGAACATTAGAGGCGTATGGAACATTAGTGACGCACGGAACATTAGTGGCGCACGGAACATTAGTGGCGCACAGAACATTAGTGACGCACGGAACATTAGTGTTGCACGGAAAATTAGTGCCGCACGGAACATTAGTGACGCACGGAACATTAGTGACGCAAGGATCATTAAAGGCGCACGGAACATTAGTGACGCACGGAACATTAGAGGCGCACGAAACATTAGTGGCGCACGGAACATTAGTGGCGCACGGAACATTAGTGATGCACGGAACATTCGAGGCGCACGGAACATTAGTGACGCACGGAACATTATTGATGCATGGAACATTAGTGATACAAGGAACAATAGTGACGCACGGATTAGTGATGCATGGAACATTAGTGACGCACGGAACATTAGTGGTGCACGGAACATTAGTGATGCACGGAACATTAGTGGTGTACGGAACATTAGTGACGCACGGAACATTAGTGATGTACGGAACATTAGTAGCGCACAGAACATTATTGGCGCACGGAACATTAGTGACGCACGGAACATTAGTGGCGCCCGGAACATTAGTGGCGCACGGAACATTAGTGACGCACGGAACATTAGTGGCGCACGGAACATTAGAGACGCATGGAACACTAGTGACGCATGGAACATTAAAGGCGCACGGAACATTAGTGACGCACGGAAAATGAGTGGCGCATGGAACATTAGTAACGCATGGAACATTAGTGACGCACGGAACATTAGTAACGCACGGAACATTAGTGACGCACGGAGCATTATTGACGCACGGAACATTAGTGACGCACGGAACATTAGAGGCGTATGGAACATTAGTGACGCACGGAACATTAGTGACGCACGGAACATTAGTGGCGCACGGAACATTAGAGGCGCATCGAACATTATTGGCTCACGGCACATTAGTGGCGTACGGAACATTAGTGGCGCACGGAACATTAGTGACGCAAGGATCATTAAAGGCGCACGGAACATTAATGGCGCACGGAACATTAGTGGCGGACGGAACATTAGTGACGCATAGAACATTAGTGGTGCATTGAACATTAGTGACGCACGAAACATTAGTGGCGTACGGAACATTAGTGGCGCACGGAACATTAGTGACGCAAGGAACATTATTGGCACACGGCACATTAGTGGCGCACGGAACATTAGTGGCGCACGGAACATTAGTGACGCACAGAACATTAGTGAAGCACGGAACACTAGTGACGCACGGAACATTGGTAATGCACGGAACATTAGTGACGCACGGAACAATAATGACGCACGGAAGATTAGTGACGCACGGAACATTAGTGTCGCACGGAACATTTGTGACGCACAGAACATTAGTGATGCACAGAACATTAATGATGCACGGAACATTAGTGATGCAAGGAACATTAGTGACGCACGGAACATTAGTGATGCAAGGAACAATAGTGACGCACGGAACATTAGTGATGCAAGGAACAATAGTGACGCACGGATTGGTGACGCACGGAACATTAGTGACGCACGGAACATTAGAGGCTCACGGTACATTAGTGACGCACGGAACATTAATGACGCACGGAACATTACTGGCGCACGGAACATTAGTGACGCACGGAACATTAGAGGCGCAAGGAACATTAGTGACGTACGGAATATTAGAGGCGCACGGAACATTAGTGACGCACGAACATTAGTGGCGCACGGAACATTAGTGACGGACGGAACATTAGAGGCGCACGGAACTTTAGTGACGCTCGGAACATTAGTGACGCACGGAACATTTGAGGCGCACGGATTATTAGTGGCGCCCGGAACATTAGTGGCGCACGGAACATTAGTGACGCACGGAACATTAGAGGCACATGGAACATTAGTGACGCAGGAAACATTAGTGACCCACGGAACATTCGAGGCGCACGGAACATTAGTGACGCACTGAACATTAGTAACGCACGGAACATTAGTGACGCACGGAACATTAGTGATGCACGGAACATTAGTGGCGCACGGAACAATTGTGACGCACGGAACCTTAGCGGCGCACGGAACATTTGTGACGCACGGAAAATTAGTGGCGCTCGAAACATTAGTGACGCACGGAACATTAGTAACGCACGGAACATTAGTGACGCACGGAACATTAGTGATGCACGGAACATTAGTGGCGCACGGAACAATTGTAACGCACGGAACATTAGCGGCGCAAGGAACATTTGTGACGCACGGAAAATTAGTGGCGCACGAAACATTAGTGACGCACGGAACATTAGTGACGCACGGAACATTAGTGGCGCACGGAACATTAGAGGCGCATCGAACATTATTGGCTCACGGCACATTAGTGGCGTACGGAACATTAGTGGCGCACGGAACATTAGTGACGCAAGGATCATTAAAGGCGCACGGAACATTAATGGCGCACGGAACATTAGTGGCGGACGGAACATTAGTGACGCATGGAACAATAGTGGTGCATGGAACATTAGTGACGCACGAAACATTAGTGGCGTACGGAACATTAGTGGCGCACGGAACATTAGTGACGCAAGGAACATTATTGGCACACGGCACATTAGTGGCGCACGGAACATTAGTGGCGCACGGAACATTGGTGACGAACAGAACATTAGTGAAGCACGGAACACTAGTGACGCACGGAACATTGGTAATGCACGGAACATTAGTGTTGCACGGAACAATAATGACGCACGGAAGATTAGTGACGCACGGAACATTAGTGACGCACGGAACATTTGTGACGCACAGAACATTAGTGATGCACAGAACATTAATGATGCACGGAACATTAGTGACGCACGGAACATTAGTGATGCAAGGAACAATAGTGACGCACGGAACATTAGTGATGCAAGGAACAATAGTGACGCACGGATTGGTGACGCACGGAACATTAGTGACGCACGGAACATTAGAGGCTCACGGTACATTAGTGACGCACGGAACATTAATGACGCACGGAACATTACTGGCGCACGGAACATTAGTGACGCACGGAACATTAGAGGCGCAAGGAACATTAGTGACGTACGGAATATTAGAGGCGCACGGAACATTAGTGACGCACGAACATTAGTGGCGCACGGAACATTAGTGACGGACGGAACATTAGAGGCGCACGGAACTTTAGTGACGCTCGGAACATTAGTGACGCACGGAACATTTGAGGCGCACGGATTATTAGTGGCGCCCGGAACATTAGTTGCGCACGGAACATTAGTGACGCACGGAACATTAGAGGCACATGGAACATTAGTGACGCAGGAAACATTAGTGACCCACGGAACATTCGAGGCGCACGGAACATTAGTGACGCACTGAACATTAGTAACGCACGGAACATTAGTGACGCACGGAACATTAGGGATGCACGGAACATTAGTGGCGCACGGAACAATTGTGACGCACGGAACCTTAGCGGCGCACGGAACATTTGTGACGCACGGAAAATTAGTGGCGCTCGAAACATTAGTGACGCACGGAACATTAGTAACGCACGGAACATTAGTGACGCACGGAACATTAGTGATGCACGGAACATTAGTGGCGCACGGAACAATTGTAACGCACGGAACATTAGCGGCGCAAGGAACATTTGTGACGTACGGAAAATTAGTGGCGCACGAAACATTAGTGACGCACGGAACATTAGTGATGCATGGAACATTAGTGAAGCACGGAACACTAGTGACGCACGGAACATTAGTGACGCACGAAACATTAGTGCCGCACGGAACATTAGTGACGCACAGAACATTAGTGACGCATGGAACATTAGTGATGCAAGGAACAATAGTGACGCACGGATTAGTGACGCACGGAACATTAGTGATGCACGGGACATTAGTGACGAACGGAACATTAGTGGCGCATGGAATATTATTGGCGCATGGAACCTTAGTGACGCACGGAACATTAGTGACGCACGGAACATTAGTGGCGCACGGAGCTTTAGTGATGCACGGAACATTAGTGACGCATGGTACATTAGTGATGCAAGGAACAATAGTGACGCACGGATTAGTGACACACGGAACATTAGTGATGCACGGAACATTATTGGAGCACGGAACATTATTGGGGCACGGAACATTAGTGACGCACGGAACATTAGTGGCGCACGGAACATTAGTGGCGCACGGATCATTAGTGACACACGGAACATTAGTGACGCACGGAACATTAGAGGCGCTCGGAACATTAGTGACGCACGGAACATTAGTGACGCACGGAACATTTTTGGAGCACGGAACATTATTGGGGCACGGAACATTAGTGACGCATGGAACATTTTTGGAGCACGGAACATTATTGGGGCACGGAACATTAGTGACGCATGGAACATTAGTGGCGCACGGAACATTAGTGGCGCACGGAACATTAGTGACACACGGAAACATTAGTGACGCACGGAACATTATTGGCGCATGGAACATTAGTGGCGCACGGAACATTAGTGACGCACGGATCATTAGAGGCGCACGGAACATTAGTGACGCACGGAACATTAGTGACGCACGGAACATTATTGGCGGACGGAACATTAGTGTCGCACGGGACATTAGTGACGTACCGAACTTTAGTGGTGCACGAGACATTAGTACGCATGGAACATTAGTGACACACGGAAACATTAGTGACACACGGAACATTAGTGACGCACGGGACATTAGTGGCGCACGAGACATTAGTACGCATGGAACATTAGTAACGCACGGAACATTAGTGACGCACGGAACATTAGTGACGCACGGAACATTAGTGACGCACGGAACATTAGTGGTGCACGGAACATTAGTGACGCACGGGACATTAGTGGCGTACGGAACATTAGTAACGCACGGAACATTAGTGGCGCACGAAACATTAGTACGTATGGAACATTAGTAACGCATGGAACATTAGTGACGCACGGAACATTAGTGACGCACGGAACATTAGTGACGCACGGAACATTAGTGACGCACGGAACATTAGTTACGCACGGAACATTAGAGGCGCATTGAACATTAGTGACGCACGGAACATTAGTGATGCACGGAACATTAGAGGCACATGGAACATTAGTGACGCACGGAACATTAGTGACGCACGAAACATTAGTGACACACGGAACATTAGAGGCGCATGGAACATTAGTGACTCACGAAACATTAGTGACGCACGGAACATTAGTGATGCACGGAACATTAGAGGCACATGGAACATTAGTGACGCACGGAACATTAGTGACGCACGGAACATTAGTGACGCACGGAACATTAGTGACGCACGGAACATTAGTGACGCACGGAACATTAGTGACGCACGGAACATTAGTGAAGCACGGAACATTAGTGACGCACGGAACATTAGTAGCGCACGGAACATTAGTGACGCCCGGAACATTGGTGACGCACGGAACATTAGTAGCGCACGGAACATTAGAGGCGCATGGAACATTAGTGACGCACGGAACATTAGTGACGCCCGGAACATTAGTGACGCACGGAACATTAGTAGCGCACGGAACATTAGAGGCGCATGGAACATTAGTGACGCACGGAACATTAGTGAAGCACGGAACATTAGAGGCGGATGGAACATTAGTGACGCACGGAACATTAGTGAAGCACGGAATATTAGTGACACACGGAACATTAGTGACGCACGGAACATTAGTGACGCACGGAACATTAGTGAAGCACGGAACATTAGTGACGCACGGAACATTAGTGAAGCACGGAACATTAGTGACGCACGGAACATTAGTGACGCACGGAACATTAGTGACGCACGGAACATTAGTGACGCACGGAACATTAGTGACGCACGGAACATTAGTGACGCACGGAATATTAGTGAAGCACGGAACATTTATCATGTAAAGTGTTGCTCACGTTCCCCAGTAGTAAATCATTTGTTGTCATTTATTGAGACCTACATTGAGGTAAACTTTTACTTCAATATGACGTGTTGTTTAAAAGTTGTAGAATATCTTTTGAAATGGTAATGTTGTTGATGGAAATTTGTATAAATTTATTAGACTACACAATATATATGAGAATGATGCACACTTCCAGGAGAGTTGTCATCTCACCCCGTTCCTCCTCAACCCCCATCCTCACTGTTCACTCCCTGCCCCCCCCCCCATCCTTTCCCATCTTCTCCCCCTTCAATCCCTCCCACCACAGCCCCCTTTCCATTCCCGAGATTCACTTCCTACCCCAACCCTCCGTCTTTCCTCCACACACCCTTCTCCTACGCCCTTTACCCCTTCCTGCCTGCCTCATTCGACTTCATAATGGTCAAATCCACATTCGACTTGACCACGGGAGACATCTCCCGTCACGGAGGGTGCAGTCGCACATCCACAGATCTCCAGTATCATCTATTCATACTGGTAATGGCTCAAAAGGGCCACCACTTACGGGCTATTCATGCCCGTGCCACCTTTTAGGTGGCTTAATCTTCACCAATCAATCAATTCGACTTGACGAAGGTCCAGAACGAACCGAAATGTCGTCATTGTTTCTCCACCTTCTGGTGTGTGGATTGGTCATCATATCTTCAGCTACGTTACTGTGGCTCATCGTCTGCACTCAGTATACTGTGGTATACCAGTAGCACACAAAAGGACGTATGTCTTTTGGGGTAAAGACATCCCCTTCTTCATTTCGGAGGGATATTAATTATATCCTCAGTCCAGTCTTGGGTTGGCACTCATTGGCGAACCTGGATGACTTATATATTCCATGCTGTTTGATGAGCACCTCCACGACTCAACTGAGACCCGTTCATTGATAGACAAAGCGAGCTTGAAATTAAATGTTCTGAAATGCACTCTGACACCCTAGAAGCTCGAGCCCCTGGGGTTCCAGGTGAGCACAAACGGGATCAAGACTGACACAGACAAGATAAAGACTGACACAGACGGATAAAGACTGACACAGACAAGATAAAGACTGACACAGACGGGATAAAGACTGACACAGACGGGATAAAGACTGACACAGACGGGATAAAGACTGACACAGACGGGATAAAGACTGACACAGACGGATAAAGACTGACACAGACAAGATAAAGACTGACACAAACGGAATAAAGACTGACACAGACAGGATAAAGACTGACACAGACACGATAAAGACTGACACAGTCACGATAAAGACTGACACATACGGGATAAAGGCTGACAGAGACACGATAAAGTCTGACACAGACGCGATAAAGACTGACACAGACACGATAAAGACTGACACAGACACGATAAAGACTGACACAGACAGGATAAAGACTGACACAGACACGATAAAGACTGACACAGACGGGATAAAGACTGACACAGACAGGATCATAAATGACACAGACAGGATAAAGACTGACACAGACGGGATAAAGACTGACACAGACGGGATAAAGACTGACACAGACAGGATAAAGACTGACACAGACACGATAAAGACTGACACAGTCACGATAAAGACTGACACAGACGGGATCATAACTGACACAGACAGGATAAAGACTGACACAGACGGGATAAAGACTGACACAGACGGGATCAAGACTGACACAGAAGGAATGATGACTGACACAGACGCGATAAAGACTGACACAGTCAGGATAAAGACTGACACAGACGAGATAAAGACTGACACAGACGGGATAAAGACTGACACAGACGGGACAAAGACTGACACAGACGGAATAAAGACTGACACAGACGGGATCAAGACTGACACAGACGGGATCAAGACTGACACAGACAGGATAAAAACTGACACAGACGGGATAAAGACTGACACAGACGGGATCAAGACTGACACAGACAGGATAAAGACTGACACAGACAGGATCAAGACTGACACAGACAGGATCAAGACTGACACAGACAGGATCAAGACTGACACAGACAGGATCAAGACTGACACAGACAGGATCAAGACTGACACAGACTGGATAAAGACTGACACAGACGAGATAAAGACTAACCCAGACTCACGCCGCGCCAGTACTGATAAGCCAACACCTACACAAGTAACATGTGCAGGTCTCTCGGGGTCGCCGGACACTTCCGTCGCCACACTGGAGGCGTCGCCAGCACATGACCTGCTCACGTTACTGTCCTTTCAAAATGAAATTTGTGTTGACACTTGTACATGATGATGCTTGTGCCAAGATTTCATCTCCGTTAATGACCATCCCGGCACTAGTTCAACCGGGATGATGAGGATAACAATATCACCTGGATAACACTATCACCTGGATAACAGCATCCCCTGGATAACAATATCACCTGGATAACACTATCACCTGGATAACACTATCACCTGGATAACAGCATCCCCTGGATAACACTATCACCTGGATAACAACATCCCCTGGATAACAATATCACCTGGATAACAATATCACCTGGATAACAATATCACCTGGATAACAATATCACCTGGATAACAACATCCCCTGGATAACAATATCACCTGGATAACAACATCCCCTGGATAACAATATCACCTGGATAACAACATCACCTGGATAACAATATCACCTGGATAACAACATCACCTGGATAACAACATCACCTGGATAACAATATCACCTGGATAACAACATCACCTGGATAACAACATCACCTGGATAACAATATCACCTGGATAACAATATCACCTGGATAACAATATCACCTGGATAACAATATCACCTGGATAACAATATCACCTGGATAACAATATCACCTGGATAACAACATCCCCTGGATAACAATATCACCTGGATAACAACATCCCCTGGATAACAATATCACCTGGATAACAACATCACCTGGATAACAATATCACCTGGATAACAACATCACCTGGATAACACTATCACCTGGATAACAATATCACCTGGATAACAATATCGCCTGGATAACAGTATCACCTGGATAACAATATCACCTGGATAACAATATAACCTGGATAACAATATCACCTGGATAACTATATCACCTGGATAACAGTATCACCTGGATAACAATATCATCTGGATAACAATATAACCTGGATAACAATATCACTTGGATAACAATATCACCTGGATAACAATATCACCTGGATAACAATATCACCTGGATAACAATATCACCTGGATAACAATATAACCTGGATAACAATATAACCTGGATAACAATATCATCTGGATAACAATATCACCTGGATATCAATATCTCCTGGGATAACAATATCCCCTGGATAACACTATCACCTGGATAACAATATCACCTGGATAACAATATCACCTGGATAACAATATCACCTGGATAACAATATCACCTGGATAACAATATCACCTGGATAACAATATCACCTGGATAACACTATCACCTGGATAACGGATGCCAATATAACCAGGATAGCCTCGTCACTGACTCAGCGTCGTGACACTAAACACAAGGCTCCACAAATAACACAAGGTATTTTTTACCATCTTATCTTGAGGTTATCTTGATATGATTTCGGGGCTTTTTTTTTAGTGTCCCCGCGGCCCGGTCCTCGACCAGGCCTCCACCCCCAGGAAGCAGCCCGTGACAGCTGATTAACACCAGGTACCTATTTTACTGCTAGGTAACAGGGGCATAGAGTGAAAGAAACTCTGCCCATTGTTTCTCGCCGGCGCCTGGGAACGAACCCGGGACCACAGGATCACAAGTCCAGCGTGCTGTCCGCTCGGCCGACCGGCTCCCCATACCATAAATATATACAAAACATAGACAGGTACCGGCAGTTAGGTTAGGTTAGGTTAGGTTAGGTTAGGTTAGGTTAGGTTAGGTTAGAGCTAGTTGCCCCTTTCATCTGGGTGTTGGAGGTTAGGTTAGGTTAGGTTAGGTTAGGTTAGGTTAGGTTAGAGCTAGTTACCCCTTTCATCTGGGTGTTGGAGGTTAGGTTAGGTTAGGTTAGGTTAGGTTAGATTAGGTTAGAGCTAGTTACCCCTTTCATCTGGGTGTTGGAGGTTAGGTTAGGTTAGGTTAGGTTAGAGCTAGTTACCCCTTTCATCTGGGTGTTGGAGGTTTAAATTAATTTCCAAGAGTTCGTTCCTGAAGCCTCATCCCGTGGGTAGCAGTTTTAGGCGCAGGCCGCTTTATTTCCAGCGTATTTGAAACTTAATTACTTTAATTTTTGCTGAGAAATCTTAATGAGTGCGTCGCCGGGTGGAGCGAGGATTGGCGTGCTGGAGGAGGTTGAGGTGTAGGAAGCACAGACTGTGAGTACTCGTCCTCACTGGGAACAGAGAATCTTGTGATTAAATTAGTGGGATGGCTTGACATTTAGTTTATTTTGTACCTCAAGAAGCAGTGGGAGGGATCTCATCCAATGGTGAGAGAAACATTTTTGAGCAATGGGAGTGATATGGCTCGCTCCCCCCATGGGAGGGTGTGTGGACGTGCCCTTGGTACCAGGTGGAAGTGAGCAGGAGCGGTTACCACCATCTAGTATATCTGTGTCGGATAATGGTTGTATGTCAGTATATTACCGTAGATCAGTTGCTTATGGCTGGCCTCTCTAAACTGTGCCGGGTGACTGATCTTTGGTCAGGAATAGTAACTGAAGGGTCGGGATCGGCCGTCGCTTCCCCTTCACTAGCATCAAATGACAAATGACGCTCATTTCTATTCTCGGTAAGTACCAGCCACCGCCCTTACGTACGGTGTAAATCATTCGTACAATGTGATTTGTCTGTACAATGATTAAATGCTAATTTGTTTTATGCACTCCATATATTGATGAAGACAGTGTGTAGTGACGATGGTGACAGTAATGATGGTGAAGTGGTTAAGAAGGGAGAAGGAAGTAAAGGGTAGACCAGGTGGTGAGACTTATGAAAGGTGGTGAAAGGTAGGGAAAGAGGTGAAGGGTAGGGAAGGTGGTGAAGGGTAGGGAAGGTGGTGAAGGGTAGGGAAGGTGGTGAAGGGTAGGGAAGGTGGTGAAGGGTAGGGAAGGACGTGAAGAGTAGGGAAGATGGTGAAGAGTGGGGAGGATGGTGAAGGGTAGGGAAGGTGGTGAAGGGTAGGGAAAGAGGTGAAGGGTAGGGAAGGTGGTGAAGGGTAGGGAAGGTGGTGAAGGGTAGGGAAGGTGGTGAAGGGTAGGGAAGGTAGTGAAAGGGTAGGGAAGGTGGTGAAAGGGTAGGGAAGGT